>NC_133772.1:138974597-139008534 GCF_003597395.2 Chelonoidis abingdonii | reverse complement strand
AATGCAAATTTATTTAAATCTCCAAATCTTCTTTTTTTTTTTTTTTTTTTTTTTTTTTTTTGGCAAGTTACCTCTGGAAAAGCCCAGAACTGAAATACCAGGGGACTGAGAGCATCGATGAGCACTGGACTTGTTAGTTTCTTATATCTATAAATAATGAAGTACATAGTTTGGCAAAAACATTGAAATAAATATTAAGGGGATAATTTTGAAAAGGGCCACACTCTAGGGAAGCTGGGTAATGTGTTTCTAATCACATTTATAACCCCTTATTTTCCTGTATTCCAGCAGCATTTTGTACAGGCTGTTTTGGTGATTGCCCGTGGAAGGACCTCATTTTAGAAGCAATTATCACGCATTAGTGTGGGCAAATGTTGGGTTTGGCAGGTAGAGTAAAACCTTAACTTGAAGGGTTCTAAAACACAAAGGTGTTTTCTTTGTTCCCATCAGGATGCACAGTTTGTACTGAGACCAGTTGCCCTATCTGTAACAATCCTATTGTTCGCCTCACCCTGTATAACACAATTAGGGCTTGTGGGAGATTCTTTCAGTTTTGAAGTTGGGTCCAGACCTTTGATCCTTCATATAGTGATTCCATAACTGGCTAATGCTCTTAATTATTCACTGAATTTGTCCCTTTTCAGCTTAGGAAATCCAGACAGCTGGAATAACCCTTTCAGTCCATTTTGAGACAATCAAGATCCCACTAGGTTTTAAAATTGCAGCCACCATGTCACAAGGGTGGGGGAGGGTGAAGGAGCATCAGGGAGAGCCACTGCACAGCAATACATTTTCTCCATGTGCTGTCATGTTCTCAGAAATGTACCGGCCACATAGCCTTTCCCATGGCTTGCTTCATTCTCATGGAAATAACAACATTCACAAGTGAAAAGAAAGGTTTGAAATCCATTCAAGGGCTTCAGAAGACACCAATAGTACCTTTGCCAGATCTTCTGGGGATGAAATACAAGGCACTTGTTCACAATGTGCTCAATGGTTTGGAGCTCTCCACATTCACAGGGTAGCAAATCCTTGATTCTCCATCTGTGCCTAGGGTGCACACATCTTTCACGTAGTGTCCTACTACCATTGATGGTGGTCCACTATCTTCAGCAGAGCAAGAAATCAGGCAGTTCAGTGGTGGGACCATGTATGACGTACTTGTTCACGTCAGAGTTTGCCCATTGTATCTGCTAGGTGTCTGTTGCGTTGAAGGTGGATGATAGAACAGCTTCTCCAGCCCCCTAGAATGGTCAGCGGGACTTAAGGTGGGTGCAAGGCAGGTGAGTAAGTTTCTCATGGAGGAAGAGCTGTTGGCTAGTGAGAGCTATCTTGTACTGGTGCAATGTGGCCATCTCTCGTTGCTTGGTTGGGGAAGGATTGGAAGCCAAGACAGTAGAGTGGACATCAGGGTGTTAGTTACAAGTCTCAGAGCTGCATTTAGCTGGATATCAAAGAGTTCTGTGTGCGAGATTCATCCCCAAACAGGTATGCAATACTTGGCCATGGAATAAACTAAAGCCAGTATTGCTCTTTGTAGCCTTCAAGCATCAGAAGCCCAGTGAGAACCTGCTCATTTTTGGATGCAACTGATGCAATTCTTCACTTTGTGACTCACCTGCTTCAGTTGTTAACA
Source organism: Chelonoidis abingdonii (assembly GCF_003597395.2). Lineage (NCBI taxonomy): Eukaryota > Metazoa > Chordata > Testudines > Testudinidae > Chelonoidis > Chelonoidis abingdonii. The sequence continues at coordinate 139,006,898 of NC_133772.1, read as the reverse complement.
GGTTAAGGCTGCATTGAGAGAGACTCTTAGGTAGCAGGGGTTAAGGTTGTGGGTGGCTTTCTTGCCTTGTGACAGAAGTTTACATTTAGCATCATCTTAGCTTCAGAATTGCTGAGATGGGGAGCTGATGGCACTATTTTTGATGGATTGGGTTTGAGCTGCCAGTACCCAAAATAGTTTTCCATTCTCTTCAGACCAGCATTAAGGGTTTCTTCCACTTTCTTGAGTGTCATAGCTTGGGTCATTAGTGCCAGTTGTAGGCATGATTGAATTGTCATGTTGGGCACATCACTTACATATAAGTTTAAAAGGTCTGGTGCTGGTACTGATCCCTGCAGGAGGCCATTGTGCACACTCTGCTTTTGGCTACATCGAATTCTGAGATGGACATGGAGGGTTTGGTCTGAAAGCACTTGTAACCCACACACCATCTGGCTGTGGTGTTTGGTCCCAGCTAGTGCAACCGAGAACACTGAGCAAGATTCATGAGTCTGCTCCACAGCCTTAGCTAAGCACCATGTAGCTTTTAGCTCATGCAGTTAGCTTCACAGGTCCCAGGTTTGATCCCACCCACTGATGACTGGGGACTATCACCCTTACAAGTGGGGGCTCATCTGGGATTTCAACTGAGAAGTCTCTGAAGCTCAGGATGCAGTTCCTCAGCTAGGGGAAGTATGTAACCCACACACCTTCTGGGTGTGGTGTTCTGTCCCATCTAGTGGCACCGAGATGACTTAGAGAGAGATTACTGAGTCTGCTCTACAGTCTTAGCTAACTGCCATGTGGCTTTGAAAAGTCATGTGCTTTTAGCTCATCCACTTAGCTCCAGAGGTCCCAGGTTCGATCCTGCCTGCCAACAACCTGGGTCTGTCAGAGTTACACACTGACCTAATGAGTTGAAAATGTCTGGGTGCATTGAAGCAGGTTGGATGGCGTCAGCAGGAGGTGTCATAGGCTGATGACAAGTCAATAAAAGCTGAAGCCGTTTAAAGCTGCTGACGTCCGCAGGCTGTGCAACCACTTGGTCTCTGGAGTGATGGTCACCACCTTCACATGGGCCACCCTGTTATGTGCACTTTAACCTATTGTACAAATGAATGCACCCGGGTCGAAGACCGAAGATCATTTGTTGATCTCCTGGTCAAAATAGCGACTTTCCCCTTGGTTTGGAACTCCCGTTACATTTAGCATTTTGGTTGGGAGATGTCCAGGTAATCTCCATGCTGGAATTTCACATAAAGAGGGAAGAAAACAAAGTAAGAGAGGATACAGCTGTGGGCAGAAGAATGGACATAAGGAGGAAAGGTAGTGTAGATACCAGTCTAATAGGTGATACTGGTGGTAGAATGTCTGTGCTTAACTGGGAGAAGAACGTCAGTGAAACCAAACAGCAAAAATTAAGATGTTTGCACACTAATGTGAGGAGCCTAGGTAACAAAATGGAGGAACTAGAGGTACTGGTGCAGGAAGTGAAACCAGATATTATAGGGAGAGTAGAAACATGGTGGAATAGTAGTTGTGACTGGAGTACAGGTATTGAAGGGTATGTGCTGCTTAGGAAAGACAGAAATAAAGGGAAAGATGGTGGAGTAGCATTGTACATCAATGATGAGGTTAACTGTAAAGAAATAAGAAGGGATAGAATGGATAAGACAGAGTCTGTCTGGGCAAAAATCACATTGAGGAAGAAAGCTACTAGAGCCTCCCCTGAGATATTGCTTGGTGTGTGCTACAGACCTCTGGGATCTGATCTGGATATGAATAGAGATTTTTTAATGTTTTTAATGAAGTAAACGCTTATGGGAATTGTGTGATCATGGGAGAATTTAACTTCCCAGATATAAACTGGAGGACAAGTGCTAGTAACAAGAATAGGGCTCAGATTTTTCTGGATGTGATAGCTGATGGATTTCTTCACCAAGTAGTTGAAGAACCTACAAGAGGGGATGCTATTTTAGATTTGGTTTTGAAGAGTAGTGAGGACCTCATAGAAGAAATGGTTGTAGGGGACAACCTTGGTTCGAGTGATCATGAGCTAATTCAGTTCAAACTAGATGGAAGGATAAACAATAATAGATCTGGGACTAGGGTTTTTGATTTCAAAAGGGCTAACTTTACAGAATTAAGGAAATTAGTTAGGGAAGTGGATTGGACTGAAGAACTTGTGGATCTAAAGGCAGAGGAGGCCTGGAATTACTTCAAGTCAAAGTTGCATAAACTATCAGGAGCTTGCATCCCAAGAAAGGGGGAAAAAATCATAGGCAGGAGATGTAGACCAAGCTGAATGAGCAAGCATCTCAGAGAGATGATTAAGAAAAAGCAGAAAGCCTACAAGGAGTGGAAGATGGGTGGGGAGGGATTAGCAAGGAAAGCTACCTTATTGAGGTCAGAACATGTTTTAGGATAAAGTGAGAGAAAGGCCAAAAAGCCATGTAGAGTTGGACCTTGCAAAGGGAATTAAAACCAATAGTAAAAGGTTCTATAGCCATATAAATAAGAAGAAAACAAAGAAGAGAGAAGTGGACCGCTAAACACTGAGGATGGAATGGAGGTTAAGGATAATCTAGGCATGGCCCATATCTAAACAAATACTTTGCCTCAGTCTTTAATGAGGCAAATGAGGAGCTTAGGGATAATGGCAAGGATGACAAATGGAATGAGGATATGGAGGTAGATATTACCACATCCGAGGTAGAAGCCAAACTCGAACAGCTTAATGGGACTAAAATCGGAGGGCCAGATAATCTTCATCCAAGAATATTAAAGGAACTGGCACATGAAATTGCAAGCCCATTAGCAAGAATTTTTTAATGAATCAGTAAACTCAGGGGTTGTACCGTATGACTGGAGAATTGCTAACATAGTTCCTATTTTTAAGAAAGGGAAAAAAAGTGATCCGAGTAACTATAGGCCTGTTAGTTTGACATCTGTAGTATGTAAGGTCTTTGGAAAAATTTTGAAAGAAAAGTAGTTAGGACATTGAGGTCAATGGTAATTGGGACAAAATACAACATGGTTTTACAAAAGGTAGATCGTGCCAAACCAACCTGATCTCCTTTTTGAGAAGGTAACAGATTTTTTAGACAAAGGAAACGCAGTGGATCTAATTTACCTCGATTTCAGTAAGGCATTTGATACGGTTCCACATGGGAATTATTAGTTAAATTGGAAAAGATGGGGATCAATATGAAAATTGAAAGTGGATAAGGAACTGGTTAAAGGGAGACTACAACGGGTCATACTGAAAGGTGAACTGTCAGGCTGGAGGAGGTTACTAGTGGAGTTCCTCAGGGATCAGGTTTTGGGACCAATCTTATTTAATCTTTTTATTACTGACCTTGGCACAAAAAGTGGGAATGTGCTAATAAAGTTGCGGATGACACAAAGCTGGGAGGTATTGCTAACACAGAGAAGGACCGGATATCATACAGGAAGATCTGGATGACCTTGTAAACTGGAGTAATAGTAATAGGATGAAATTTAATAGTGAAAAGTGCAAGGTCATGCATTTAGGGATTAATAACAAGAATTTTGTTATAAATGGGGACGCAATCAGTTGGAAGTAACAGAGGAGGAGAAGGACCTTGGAGTATTGGTTGATCACAGGATGACTATGAGCTGCCAATGTGATATGGCCGTTAAAAAAGCTAATGTGGTCTTGGGATGCATCAGGCGAGGTATTTCCAGTAAAGATAAGGAGGTGTTAGTACCATTATACAAGGCACTGGTGAGACCTCATCTGGGATACTGTGTGCAGTTCTGGTCTCCCATGTTTAAGAAGGATGAATTCAAACTGGAACAGGTACAGAGAAGGGCTACTAGGATGATCCGAGGAATGGAAAACCTGTCTTATGAAAGGAGACTCAAAGAGCTTGGCTTGTTTAGCCTAACCAAAAGAAGGCTGAGGGGAGATATGATTGCTCTCTTATAAATATATCAGAGGGATAATATTCAGGAGGGAGAGGAATTATTTAAGCTTAGTACCAATGTGGACACAAGAACAAATGGATATAAAACTGGACCACAGGAAGTTTAGACTTGAAATTAGACGAAGGTTTCTAACCATTAGAGGAGTGAAGTTCTGGAACAGCCTTCCAAGGGGAGTAGTGGGGGCAAAAGACATATCTGGCTTCAAGACTAAGCTTGATAAGTTTATGGAGGGGATGGTATGATGGGATAGCCTAATTTTGGCAATTAATTGATCTTTGATTATTAGCAGGTAAATATGCCCATGGTCTGTGATGGGATGTTAGATGGGGTGGATCTGAGTTACTACAGAGAATTCTTTCCTGGGTGCTGGCTGGTGAGTCTTGCCCACATGCTCAGGGTTTAGCTGATCGCCATATTTGGGGTCGGGAAGGAATTTTCCTCCAGGGCAGATTGGCAGAAGGCCTTGGAGGTTTTTCGCCTTCCTCTGCAGCATGGGGCACAGGTCACTTGCTGGAGGATTCTCTGCAGCTTGAGGTCTTCAAACCACAATTTGAGGACTTCAATAACTTAGACATAGGTTAGGGGGTTGTTACAGGAGGGGTGGGTGAGGTTCTGTGGCCTGCATTGTGCAGGACATCAGATTAGATGATCATAATGGTCCCTTCTGACCTTAAAGTCTATGAGTCTATGAGAACAATGGGGCGGGGAGGGGTGGTACAAAGCACGAAGGAGCTTTTGCTCAGAAACTGTTCTACTGACAAACTACCCAAGCCCAGAATGATTCCTCTGGGAGTAAAGCAGGGCTGTGATCCTCATGCCCAGGGACTGATGAATTAGTAGCACATCACCTCGAGACTCCATCTGCTGAGAGATTTCTCCCAGTGTAACTCAAATGAGAGGCAAATCACATGCCCTGCTGTCAGCTGTGCCTGACTTTCAGGATGCCAATGGAATCTCTATGTCCAGCGAGCTCGTGTTGCCACAGCGTTTCAGGGTCAGCCCTTGGGGATCTAGGGAGAAAAGCCGTCCAGTACTTTTCATGTCTATTTGTAAGAGTGCTCGCCCACCCAAAGAAAAGGGCCCAGGAGAGCAGGAAAAGAGTAGGAAGGCCCACAGCTTCCCCTGGAGCAGTGTCTGATGAACTGTCTCCTCAAGTGTGACTCTGAGACAGACCCAGTTTCAGAGCCTGCCTCATTAGTCAAGCCGTAGAGACTTCTGCTTTTAGTGCACTCCCTGGTAAGGTGGCCAGGATGGCACCTGTCACATATACAAAGGATCAGTCCCATATAAGTGACAAAATTAGAGCATCATCTGTCTGGAGAATAATTAGTATGCGAAGAGCAATTCTAGGCAGGAGATATATCTATAGAGAGACAAAGAGATAGCTCCTTCCTAGTGTTCTCATCTATATCAGAACTTGAGTGTGATACTTCTTAAAGAGCATGGGAGAAGATGGAGATCACTTCCCAGTTATAAATTCAACTTCCTAATATAAATTGTGTAGCAAAAGCTCTTTTTATGGTACTAGACTAGCGGAGACAATAAAGAAGCAAAATGTAAAAGCGCTTTATCTTTAATATCAAGAGTTGATCATACAGTAACTATTGCTAATTTTATGAGCTTTAATAACCTATACACAGAGAGAAGCTACAGAAAGCATAAATATTTAATAATGAGGATACAGAAGGTCTAAGAGCAGAAGCTGAATTTTCATCTTTTACCTGAAGTTAGACAGGAAGCTATAATATCAAAAAGTAATGTCAGGTTTGACTGAAAATAATGCTTTCTAATGGTTTTTGGTCCCTTCAGTTCAAGTTTCATATGTTGGTCAGAAATATATTTTTTTTTTATATAAATATAAACTCTGGTGACTTACACCAACAAAGAATTTGCCTCATGGTGTTTCACGGTGTATTGTGAATTATCATCAATCAAATAAAATAGTATAAATGCACATAACTGACTTCCCCGTACTTGGAGCAGGAGGAATATAAAAGGCACTGGGGAACTGTTGGCAGTTTTCTTTACTAATTTTTTGGTCTATTTTAAGAAGAAAATACAGATACTCTTTTACTGAGGAAAAATGGAGAAATCAGTATGTGAATGAGAATGGAAGCTATTTTATGTCACCTTAATTAATGTATTATATGAAACAAGATATACTGAAAAAACAAATAATCAAAAATGTAATATCTGGCATTATTGGCAGATGAGTGGGACTTTTGGACTTTTTGAAGGCCAATAGCTAGCCTTTGAAAATAGTTGACTTCCCCATAGAAAGTAGGAAGCATACTTTGTATATTTCCAAAGGACCAGAGCTATCAAACTTTCAGCACAGTGAAAATGCAATGCCATGTTGAATTAAATGTCAATGACATCTTTTAGCCCATTGATTTATGATTACCTCAGGGTGCTAGCTGCTCCAGAGTCTATCTGCTTGTCAGGATGGGTAGCTGACAGCTCCGTACACAGCACTTTTCCAATATGCCTTTGGACAGTTACAGGCAGGGCGTGAACCTGTGCCCACTGTCCCATTGACAACCGACCATCGGTGAATGATGGTGAGGTCCCGGCTGTGTTAAAGTCAATGTCAAAACATTCACTGACGTCACTTGGGCTAAGATTTCACCTAGAATATTGGTCTCACTTTTGGTTCAGGCTATTCAGGGTCCAATCTTGTCATTGCAGGACAGCTCACCCCAGTCACACAGGCTGGGGAGACAGTGGCCAACACCCTCCTAATGGACATCCTGCCATGCCTGCTCTCCTGCCCCCTCATGCTTTCACTGTCCTGAGCAAACATATGACCAAGTGTCTCTAAATTCGCCCCCCAGCACCCATGGGCCCCTCTGATCTGCCGCCCAGGCTGGATGGTTATGCTTGTGTTACCATGTCAGGTTCTGTGACAGGGTTTCTAACAGGAAAGCTGACAGCCTCTGAAATAGTGCAGCATGAATTGTGCTGGTCTAACACCACTTTCAAACATTAAGAACAATCAGTTTTACCTCGGTAACCTGCCATTGTGCCATGTGGTTCTGATATCTTAACTACAGTTTTCATTAACGGGCCATCATTGTCAGAGACCATTAGTGTGCTCACATGGCCAGTAAGGATTTGCTGAGAGGGTCTTGCACTGTATCACATGAACGTTACGAAGTATGGTGCCTAGAAAGGATTCAAGGCTGGGGCTCAGTTCTCCTCTCCCACGAGTTTTAGACTGGTTTGACTCCATTTACACAGTGTGACTGAGGTGAGAATCAGGCCTAGAAACTTTATAATGATAGCTAAGGGTGGTGACTCAGTTCTGACCTCACTGAACTGCCTCTCATTTCCCAACAGAAAAGCTTCCTACCACCCCTCAGAGTTTAGGAACAGTGTGGGGAAGGAGAACCCCACAGTGCACCTGCTGCCTACCAATTCACAGTTCTCTCCAAAGACCTTGCCAAGACCCCAACACACTATTGGCTTTCCCATGGTTTATAGACCCAAGCATGTAGTGCCAGAAGGGACCAGTGTCATTACCTAGTCTGACTCCACCATAGCACAACCAGAGAACCTCGCCCAGGAGTTTCTGTACTTTGGGGTGAGGTAGAATAGACCTGTTAAATAGACATCAGGTCTGAACTTACACTTCAAGGGATACAGAATCCCCCACATCCTGTTCCAATGGTTAATTACCCTCTTTGCTCTCTCACAAACGGGCAAATACTTTCCTCTAGTGCCCAGAACACCCTGATGACTCTGACATTGGAAAAGGTATGGTCTTGTTTGATCACAGGACTTTGAGTCAGGATCCCCAAAAGCTAATCTTGGCTCTGACCCTGATTCACTTTCTGACTAGAGGCAAGTCACTAATCTGTCTCTTTCCATTGGCCGAGTACTTCCCCTTTAAATGTTTTACTCTCTGACTTATTCCATGGTGTATGGGGCCGATTGATGCACCGAGTTCATCCATGCCTGGGAAAGTCTGAAGTGGAGCAAACAAGATGCAGCAGGAAGGAAGAACTGGAGGCCCAGAATCCTATGGTGAAAGAGCAGGACAACCCCTTATTGAAGGAAGATGAGGCAAGATGAGGCAAGGGGTTGTAAAGGTTGGAGGATCAGTGGCCACAGTGCTGGTGGGCGTGAGGGAGGGTGTGTTAAGTCCTGGCACCCAAAGATTTGCAACTGTGGATCTCTAGGGGCAGATCCTCATCTGAGGTAAACAGTCACAACTCCACTGACTGCAGGTAGCTATGGCACTTAACACCAGCTGAGGATCTGCCCCTAAATTCTTACCCCATGTGCACTTCCTTCCAAGCTTCCCTTGTTGGTGTATCCCTGAGGATCTAGTTTGTCATGTCCAGGTGTTGGGAGGAGGGGTAATTTCCAAGGGCATGGCCTGAAACACAGTGGGCAGCATTCGCCATGACTCAGCTTGGTGAAACACCAGTGAGCCATCACTCCCAGAGTGCAGCTGGCCTGAGCTCCATGCTCCCAGGCTGAGATTACCTCGGTGCTCCAGGGGACTGGATGCCTCCCTCACCACTAATGGATGATGTATCTAAATCCCCCAAGCTGCTCTGGATGTCTCAACCCGCTAAGAAAGCGTGTGATTTGGAGAGTCACCATTGCCCACATTGAACATTCCTGCTATGGCACCTGCTGCACTGACTGTCCCTAGCCTCTTCCAAGGCTGTTTGGGGAGCAGGTAAAATTAACCAGTGACAGAAACGGTCACCTCCTACTTTGATATGAATCATTTGTCTCTGAACTCATTTCCTGTGATCAACGGCTGTACAAGAACAGTTCAGAAGAAAGATTTTCTGTTTCATTTCCAACAAAACTGTTTTAAAAATATCCGTTGTGATGACCTTTTGGCCTGTTCAGCTGATATCTATAATACCACTGGCTTCAGGCTGAAGTGAGACAATTATAACTTCAGTACCTCCTCAGTTAGAGATGGATTAGTATTCATGGTGGGAGCGCGTAGAATTCTAGTACACTTTCTCCTAAACTTTCCATATAACTCCTAGTTACGGGCTCTTATGATACTCCCTTTGTGAAGAAGAAACCTGTATTGGGAGGAGGACAGACAAGCTGGGGATTTGCTGAATGCTCCCATGGAAATGCTGCATTGGCTGTCCATTACCTTGCCGCTAGCTTGGTCTCTAGTTGGATGTTCACTTTTTGCTATCCTTTGGCACATCCAGTACAGCTACTCTGTGTGGTGTCCCCAGGTGACTTCTTTGTAGGCAACAGCACCACTGCTCAGTTGGCCTGGAACAAACCCTGAGGAAAAAGGGAAAGACAATCTGTAGGAATTGTCCTGGAAGTCACGCCAATGACAGAAATCCCACTAAAAGAGCTCTGAGTGGCTCAACTGGGTCGCAGGTGTGGAGCCATCCCTAACAAATGACTTGCTATTGGACATTCTATTCTTCTGTTTCACAGATTCTAGGACTAAAAGGGACCACCACCACCAGCAGCTGGTGTGACCTCCTGCCTAGCATGGGCCAGAGAACCTACCCTGGTAAACAGCACAGGGATGTGAACTTTGTCCAGCAGGACCCAGTGTATGGCACCCTGGCTAATGGTCACCCATTAACAACAGCATGCTAAGATCTATCACTTAGCCAGTTCCAATCCATTTAATATATAGCAGGTTATTTTTGTATTGTGCTCCTTTCTAATTGAAATGTCAGATGGTAGGGATTTATGAATTGTAGGGTGGTAGCACCTAACAATCCCAACTCAGGTCCAGACCCCATTGTGCTAGTTCCTGGACAGAGACAGTCCCTGCCCAGAGTGCTTTACAAACTGCGTTGCTGCCCTCGCTCTCTCGTCATATGCAGAACTGAACATCGGTTTGAATTCCCAATCACTGCTCCGCTCGTCCCTGTGTATTGCGCCCCTTCTGTTTGCTTCCCACAGACACGTGCAAATAGGGTTTTGTTCAGCCAAATGCTTGGGGAATGGCTCCTCTGCAGGCAAAACCCCATTTGTCTCCTGCTTGGTCTATGCTTTGCTCACTGCTAGTGCTGGAACTGCTCCCTTGCTCTGCTTATGGTGCTTCAGTGGACTTGTCAGAGGGTGCCAAGGAAATAACAGCCTGGGAAACAGGTGACCAATCACACACTGTGGATAATAAATAGTCAGAGCCAAAGACAGGTAACATGAATAGTATGAGAAAAACCCTTTGCCTCAAATACATTCACACAAGTGTTAAACAAAGAAGTTAATACAAATTAAATTATGTGTATGAATAAAGTATGAATAGGAAAAAAAAGCAGGAAATCAGCCAGATAAATCTTTTCACAAAGGAAGTAGAAAAACTCACAGAATCCATTATAGGGGAATTGCTAGATGCGACCATAAAGCAATGTGATGACATTACAATTCTATATGCTGTGTTACAGGTTGTTTTTCCCTTTTTTATTCCCATGTAAATAATTAATCAAAGTAACTTTCCCTGGCACCATAAGTACAGAACTTAAAATCCATGCTCAGATATTCCAGTGATGGGCATCAACATCAGAATGTGGAATAAAGGACAGAAAATGTATGCTGGTGCCTGGAGCTTCAGATGCAGAGCTGAGGAACGTATTGGATGCCTCTTATAAAATTACATACAGCTTCTGGAGTGTCAGCTAATGCACTTGCAACTCAGATCACTTTCAGCCTGTAACCCCCCATGACATATGAAATGCCGAGATTATTAATTTTACTAAATGATCTTTGGTGCACAGTCACCTTTCTCTTGTGCTCAAAGAGCTCTCCTGGATACCATTAACAAGTGCCGTCTACGTGATTTTTCCAGTGTCCTTATTGACCTTTGCTGGTGATGTTCATAAATATAGGGCTGAAGCTCTCCTTGATATTGAATAACTTTCTGCAGCCAAGGAGATTAGTGCATTCAAGTAGTCAGACTGTGAAACAGACATCACTCTTCAGTTCATTATAAACAGAAATCTGATTTCATTTCTGGACATGAACAAGTTTAAAATATTTCAGTTCAGTTTAGTTTTCACCTCTGGGCTCCTAAATGCAACAAGAGAAAACATAGTCAGTTTGTTTTCAGACCCAGCTTGCTGCGAAGGTGGTGTAGCTGAATTGCACTGCTGGGCTGTCATAGACTGATAGATTTAAGTTCAGAAGGGACCATCAACATCATCTTATCTGACCTCCTGCACATTGCAGGGGTCAGAACCTCACCCACTGTCTTTATTTGCTGTCTTTTAAACAAAACAGAAACTAGAGGAACTGCTGTGACAAGAGAAAGAAGTCCTTGTTGGTGCTTCACATCCTTCTGTGGTAGGAAATGAGGCCTCTGGACTTTTATGGGTTTTATTAGCAGGACCTGAACTGAAAATACAGATCTGTATGGCAATTTCCCCAAAGTTTGGGGGCCAGCAGAAGTGGGGTGGGATCAGTTGTTCCATTTTTGGCAGGTGTGCTTCTCTTGCTATGCCAACACCCATACTATAAGTACAGAACAGATCAGCCGCCTAGTCAGAGCTAGAACTAACCCACTGGACAGGTGCAGTCCTACACAGTCCACCTAGTAAACCCGGGGCAGAATGAGCTGTGCTAACCTAATCTAGAGATGAGCAAAGCCTGGGTCTCTGTGGTTAGGACAATGATTATCCAGGTCACTTTCCTGACTTGTTAATAAAGTTCCAACCCATTTAAAATGCAAGCAGAGTGTACATCTTGACAGCCTTTTGAGGCAGTAAGTACCACAAGAGAAAGAGGTAAATGTAAAACCAACGGCAACACACATCAAATCTATATGCATTCAGTACAGGCCTGGGCATCATCCCAGCATTGTTACATTATGGCTCATTCTAAAAAAAACATTACATGTAGAGCTCCCTCATGGGGTGTGTCCCCCCAAAGGCAGTGAAAGGTTTCTTGTGGGCCTGAGGCCGATTACGTCACCTCACTGCAGCGGGAGGGTGGATCAAGCTGACTTAGGGATGGTGTCCAGGTTGTGGAGGAGCTGGGTGGTGACTGCGAAGGCTGGAAGTGTGGAGCAGAAGGAAGCTGCAGGGAGCAGAGGAACGAACTCTGTGATCACTCTCTGGGACTGAAATGGAGAAACTGGGAGGGTCAAGGGAGAAGTTGGCCCTGTAGCCTCTCTTAGACAGAGAAGTCTGGCAAACAACCAGAGAGATCACAGGAGCCACGGGGTGAAACAGGCTCTGGCAGTGAGGAACTCTGATAACAGAGCAGGATCTGGGCTTCCAGGGGAGAGAGCCCTAGGAGGGGTCCATTTGGGGAACAGAAGAGAATGAAACGTCAAGCCCAAGGAGGGCAGAAGGAGGTTTACATTTGTATTCTGAGTTGGGATTTTTTGGGGGGAGAGGATTCCCAGGGAGAGCCCTGTGACTCCTGACCCTGCAAGATGGGTGAGCCTCAAGAGGTGAGGAAAGGATGTTGGAAATCATTTTCCTGGTACATATATTAGGTTTACCAAGACTCATTTTCCACACAAGCATTCCTTTATTGGTCTAAAGGCCACTTGGTGCTGGTTATATCCAAAGGACAAATATAAGCCTATTCACATTGTATCCTAGCAACAGTATTGGCCTACCTATTGGCCAAATATTCAAAATGGGATTGGGACTGGGAGATACTTTCCCATCATGGTTCCAGAGGTCTGAGAAAGAAACCCCTAAAAACCTTGCCTTTTTATACTTTTAATAAACAGGTGATGCCATTGCTGGTTTCATGCCTTACCTAAGGCCAGATGAGGCATTTTTAAAAATGCATTAAACAAATCTGTACAGCATTTATTTACAGAAAACCATGTCTTATTTATTTCTATTACCTCAGCCCAAATCTTAAATAAGATAATACTGGTATGTCACAGGTCATTACAAGTTAAACACAAACAGCTCTCATTTTCATGATTTCATTAGTCTTTTTGGTCACATGATTTGGGCCTATCGCTCATGCTAACATCCAAACTCAGTTGAAAACCATTGTTAACCCAGGTCTAATGTGGGCCTATATCTCCACAGAGGGTCTGTTTAAAAGGCTATGGTATGAAAAAGTCTAGAGAGGTGGCAGATGTGGGCAGGGCTAGACAGACCTAGCCTGCTCATTAGAAGGCCCCGTGGGCATGGATGCCGCTATCAGCCACCTGAGAAGGTGGCATGAAGCAGGGCATGAGGGCATTGGAAAACCCAGCAAAGAGGATGTGAGGACCATGGGGTCCAGAGTTGGGGCCAAAGACCTTTCTGCAAGGATGTCTGGACTTTTATTGGTTGGACTTTATCATCCCAAAAGGGGTGGAGACTAAATCATGGCCTTTCTGGAGGTCCTAGTTATGGGAAGGGAGATTGTCACTGGCCTGGAGCAACCGTTGGCAGGGGGTGCTGCACGTGAGAGAGCAGCTGCACCACATCCAGCCACAAGGAGGCACTCTCCTGGGGATACCGCATTTCACAGAATCATAGAATATCATGGTCCCTTCCTTATGCGGAAAGTGGTGGATGTAATATTCCTTGACTTTAGCAAAGCTTTTCATATGGTCTCCCGCAGTATGCTTCCCAGAAAGTTAAAGAAGTATGGATTGGATGGATGGACTACAAGGTGGATAGAAAGCTCGCTAGATTGTTGGACTCAACGGGTAGTGATCAACAGCTCAATGTCTAGCTGGCAGCCAGTATCAAGCGAAGTGCCCCAAGGGTTGGTCCTGGGGCCGAGTTTGTTCAATATCTTCATTAATGATCTGGAGGATGGTGTGGACTGCACCGTCAGCAAGTTTGCAGATGACACTAAGTTTGGGGGAGAGGTAGATATGCTGGAGGGTAGGGATAGGGCTCAGAGTGACCTAGATAAATTGGAGGATTGGGCCAAAAGAAATCTGATGAGGTTCAACAAGGCCAAGTCCTGCACATAGGATGGAAGAATTCCATGCACTGCAACAGGCTGGGCACCAACAGGCTAAGCAGCAGTTGTGCAGAAAAGGACCTGGGGATTACAGTGGACGAGAAGCTGGATATGTGTCAGCAGTGTGCCCTCGTTGTCAAGAAGGCCAATGGCATATTGGCTGTATTAGTAGGAGCATTGCCAGCAGATTATTCTGGGAAGTGATTATTCCCTTCTATTCAGCACTTGTGAGGCCACACCTGGAGTATTGCATCCAGTTTTGGTCCCGCTACTACAGAAGGGATGTGGACAAATTGGAGAGAGACCGCTGGAGGGCAATGTAAATGATTAGGGGGCTGGAGCACATGACTTATGAGGAGAGGCTGAGGGAACTGGGGTTATTTAGTCATCAGAAAAATAAAAGTGAGGAGGGATTTGATAGCAACCTTCAACTACCTGAAGGAGGGTTCCAAAGAGGATGGAGCTCGTCTGTTCTCAGTGATGGTAGATGCCAGAACAAGAAGCAATGGTCTCAAGTTGCAGTGGGGGAGGTTTAGATTGGATATTAAGAAAATGTTTTCACTAGGAGGTTGGTGAAGCACTGGAATGGGTTATCTAGGGAGGTGGTGGAATCTCTTTCCTTAGAGGTTTTTAAGGTCAGACTTGACAAAGCCCTGACTGAGATGATTTAGTTTGTGCTGATCCTGCTTTGAGCAGGGAGTTTGACTAGATGACCTCCGTAGGTCTCCTCCTACCCTAATCTTCTATGATTCTATGATTCCTCAGGCTGGGTGGAAATTCTCTATTGAAACTGGTTTTCTACAGAAAACTGTTTGTTGTTCTTGTTTTTTAACCAAATGTGTGCGTGGGGGGGCGGCATTTGTGTGTGGAAAATGTCTGCCTGCTGTGGAAAAATGTCCTTATCAAGGAAGAAGTGGAAACAAAAAGCTTTTCCAACAAAAACTTTCAGATCTTTCAATTTTGTTTTGCTTTTTGTCAAAAAAATGAAAATTTTCAACAGAAAAAAAAAACATTTTTCCAGCTAACACTAATTAAATATAATGTGTAAGAAAATATTTTAGCATTGTCATAAACAGATAGTAGGAGTTAATAGAACAGAAGTACTTTATATCTCTTTTAACTGTAAAGGGTTAACAAGTTCAGTAGCCTGGCTGTCACCTGACCAGAGGACCAATCAGAGGACAGGATACTTTCGAATCTTGAGGGAGGGAAGTTTCTGTGTGTGCTGTTAGTTTTTGGTTGTTCTCTCTGGGTTCTGAGAGTGACCAGACGTGCAACCAGGTTTCTCTCCAATCTCTCCAATACAGGCTCTTATCAGTTCAGAACAGTGAGTACTAGTACGAATAAGGCGAGTTAGGCTTATGTTTGTTTTCTTTTATTGCAATGTGAAATTTGGCTGAACAGGGTTTCAAACATTTGTAATTTTGCTAAAGGATTTTAATTTGTACCTTGTATACTATAGGCTGGGAGGGATTCCCAGTGTCTAATAGCTGAAAACCCTGCACCTAATCCACCTTAAATTAAGAAGATAATTTTTAGCTGTTTTCTCTCTTTAATAAAAGCCTTTTCTTGTTTAAAAACCTGATTGTTTTTTCATTCTGTGAGACCCCAGGGACTGGTCTGGATTCACCGGGGACTTGGTGGGGTGAAAGGGGGAGAGAAGAGACGAAACTATAATTTCTCTCTTGTCTAAGGTATTACCTACGTCTCTCTCAGGGAGAGTCGGGAGGGGGAAGAGAAAGGAGGCGGAGAAGTGGATTCCTCTCTGTTTTTGATCTATAGGAGAGTTTTGAAATCACAGTGATCTTCACCAGGAGTAACCCAGGGAGTGTGGAAGCCTGGGAGAGGCATGTGGTGGGATAAAGGTTTTACTTTCCTTGTGTTTAAGATCCAGAGGATCTGGGTCTTGGGGGTCCCCGGGCAAGGTTTTGGGGGGACCAGAGTGTATCAGGCACTGGAATTTCTGGTTGGTGGCAGCGCTACAAGTTCTAAGCTGGTAATTGAGCTGAGAGGAATTCATGCCGGTACCTCATCTTTTGGACGCTAAGGTTCAGGGTGGGGAATTATACCATGACAAGCATCAACACAAATAATATGAGCACTTGATGAAGCAAAACTACTTGAATGATTTTTTGCAGAAAGCAAACCCAGCAGTATTTGCTAACACATCAATTGGCTCTTCAAAACGCAAACTCTAGTACATATTTGTACTTTTTTTTATATGAGGTGGTAAAGAGGTTGTAGGCATTGCTCCAGAAACCTGAGAGACAGAGTGAGTCAGGCAATATCTTTTCCTGGACCAACTTCTCTTGGTAAGAAAGACAAGCTTTCGAGCCACACAGAGCTCTTCTAGAACGGTGGATATACATGGTGCAAATCTGTCCAGACTATTTTAGGAAATTAATTTTTGAGCTTTCAGCTCACAATGCCACGGAAAACCAGCTTCTACATTATTAGGCAGCCTAAACTTTTCACCAAATTTGAATATTTTAGGAAAACAGAATTAAGTTATAAAACAAGTCGTATTTTTGTAAATCAGAACTGTCAATGAGATGAATGACTTTTATATACTATGGCATGAGAAACCCCTTCAAAGCACTTTCTGTGCTGGAATGGGTGCCCACAATGCACCAACAGTGCTCTGCATTAACTAGCCTCCACTCTTCAATTTACAACCCCGTTATTCTCTTGCTTCTCATTTCACTTGTTCTCTATGTGCTTCTTGATCCTGGGTTCCATCTCATTTCATGACGAGCTCCTGGAAGCCCCTTGGTAGTGCTGTTTTTAACATGTTGAGAGTCTCTGTGGCTCATTTCTCCACCCCAGTGCCAGAGACTGTTTAATCTGAAGCACAGTCTAGCTGAGATTCCAATACAATGTAATGGAAGAGCAGAAATTCAGAACACTATGGTGTCAGTGCTGACACTCAGCCCAGGAAAACCAGCGATTATCTTCTCCTCCTCCATGGCACATGGTTATAGGTCTAGATCTGTGGTGGGTTAAACGAGATCACAGCAACGCATAGCACCTGCTCTTGGACATGAGAGCTGAGAATTGCTGTATCTGTATCATTTCCACAGGAATAATCGCCTCCTTAATCACTGTTAACAGGACAGAAGGCTGGATTCCCTGCTGCCCTGCACCTTGTGCTGTAATTTCCTTCTCTGCAGATTGAGCATAAGCATGTGACCATTCTGTTCTGGCAGCTTTTACAACCACTTTGCTCTCATTGCACAGTTGCCAATGAAGACATATGACACAGGGCAGCGGAGGATCATGACAGTGACTCATTCAGGGTAACAGCTGCCCTGGCTCAAACAACAAGCATTTTTGGAGGTGAATTAATGCCAAAGAGGCACATGGCCTTTGTGCAGGGTCCCTGGAATGAGGGAAAAGCAGAGAAATCTTTGCTCTTCTTTGCTGGTGATTACAAGCCTCTGTGTGCTGTACAGATAAGTTCACAGTATAAGCCATCCAGCTGTGGCATCACAAAGGGGTCCATTAAGCAGGGAAAGCTCACAACACAATTAAGAGAGGGTTTTTTTTTTGTCTTTTGTCTATTTACCTTTTTTTCATTCTGTGTTTTAATTTTTTTCTCCTTTCTTCTGCGGCAGAAAAATGCAAAAGACACAATACTTTCCACTGGTTCTGAGGGATTACAAAACGGCTCCGCTGCCAGGGACTGGCTCAGCGGGCTGCCAGCTAACCACTGTTATTTTTATTCTAGCTCATACTCCATCTATCGTCATAGAGATCTGGAAATGAATATTGACCAGAGCAGTGGAAAACATGTAATTTTCCCTTCTCAGGAGTTTATGCAAATGTTTCCCTTGATTTCAATGCCCCCAAGGAAGTCTTTTCATTTAAGTTTGCTTTCAGACAAACTTGACATTCACAATTAAAGGTCCACATTGAACCTAAAGCAAACAGAACCACAAACTTTGCCCAGTTTAATGAGAAGCCATAAACTGGGACTAAGCTGGCTTGAAAAGCTGATGAACCCTACAGGTTTTTTCCCCAGACTCACTCTGAGTTGCAAATCTGTAACAAATCCCTCAACCAGGTGAGCTACTCACAGTGTCAGGTTCTACACGGCACACAGACATAGGGTTGACTACAAGTGCTGGAGTCAGCATGATAATTTCAGTGGGACACTAGACTGTCTGCAGTACCCTCTGCCACATGGCTGGAAACTGGAGAGACGCAGTAGATCAAAACACATTTAAATGTAGTTGGAAATAAAATAGAATAGCAGAGACAGGAAAGCTCGAGTATGACTATTTCCTTCTCTCCATATGGATTATGGGCCCAGAACTGGGCTCTGTATGTCATCACCAGTAGCAAATACAGAGTAAAATAACCTCCTACTTCCTTCCTTCTACTTGAGATCCACCCAAAGGTAACTCTATGGGTACAAACGTAGCTGCCAGTTAGAATTTTTATTAGACCTATGCATTTTTTTAGACCTATTAGACCTGGGGCTGAAAGGACTAATGTTATCTTGGGGTGCATAAATGGGAGAGAGGACTATGCAATGCCCAAGGGGAAGAGCAATCTTGTTTTCCCACTCCCTGGGCTATGTGTCAGTTAGTTGTTTTTTCTTAGTTTTACCCCAACATTTTTCAAATGTTTTGGTTGTGCCAAAGTTCTCTCTCATTCATGTCTCAAAGACAAGCCAGCAAAACCAAAGGCACAGCTGTCTCTGCACAATCAGTAGCATCCAGAGTGCTTGGTCCTGAAGTATAACACTGACTTTCCAAAGCTGGAAATCATTTATTCAGAATTCAGTAGCCAATGGGGAAGTCAACAGTTCCTTAGGAGCCATCGGTTTGTCATCATCATACTCTGAGAACGTAAAATGACTATTTCCAAAATAATAGCGGACAGTCTGGAGTCTGTTTGAAACTGGACAGTTTCTTTAATCAGCAGTGGCTCAATACCTGCTGCAGGTTTCCAGCCTCTGTACACTGCACATGTCCAACCTCCACTGGGTACTGTGAGGTGCCGGGCTAGACAAGATCTTGCCCTGTCTCAAGAGTGCAGAGAACTTTCCATTTCGATGGAAATCACTGGCATCAAACAGAACAGTTATTGTCTTCAACAGAGCTCAGACAATCTACGGCAGATGCGTGGCCCCATCTCTGAACTACCCAAGGAAGGTCTAGAATTTATGGGGGAAGATGGGGGTAGAGGTGGCTCTGTGGGATAGAATCATAGAATCATAGGCCTGGAAGGGCCCTCAAGAGGTCATCTAGTCCAGTACCCTGCCCTCATGGCAGGACCATATACTGTCTAGACCATCCCTAATAGACGTTTATCTAACCTTCTCTTAAATATCTCCAGAGATGGAGATTCCACAACCTCCCTAAGCAATTTATTCCAGTGCTTAACATACCCTGAAGTTTTTCCTATTATCCAACCTAAACCTTCCTTGCTACTGTTTAAGCCTGTTGCTTCTTGTCCTATCATCAGAGGTTAAGAAGAACAATTTTTCTTCCTCCTCCTTGTAATAATCTTTTATGTACTTGAAAACTGTTCTCATGTTCCCTCTCAATCTTCTCTTCTCCAGATTAAACAAACCCAATTTTTTCAATCTTCCCTCATAGGTCTTGTTTTCTAGAACTTTAATCATTTTTGCTGCTCTTCTCTGGACTTTTTTCAGTTTGTCCACATCCTTCCTGAAATGTGATGCCCAGAACTGAACACAAAACTCCAGTTCAGGCCCAATTAGTGCAGAGTAAAGCGGAAGAATTAGTTTTTGTGTCTTGCTGACAGAACTCCTGCTAATACATTCCAGAAGGATGTTCTCTTTTTTTGAAATAGCATTACACTGTTGACTCATATTTAGCTTGTGGTCCACTATGACCCCAGATCCCTTTCCACAGTGCTCCTTCCTAGGCAGTCATTTCTCATTTTGTATGTGTGCAACTTAATTTTCCTTCCTAAGTGCAGAACTTTGCATTTGTCCTTACCAAATAACATCCTATTTTCTTCAGACCATTTCTCCAGACCTTCCTCCCAGTAAATAAGGGAGTAAATTGTTCCCTGTGAAATTTGTCCCAGCTGTTCCTGGGTCAGCCAAAGGGAGCCACTGGACAGCAGTACCAAGGACTCCCTAGCATGGTCCTTCCAAACGTTCCCAGGTCATGGCCACTCCCATGTATGTAATGGTCTAGACCTCCTCTCAGAGCAGGAAATTAGCAGCGTCTTATGAGGACATGTCCACTGTACATTTCACAAGAGTTGTGTCTGCTGCTTTGGACAAATAGATTTAAGTCCTGCTTTTCTTGCATCACTTTTCAGGGGAAATTTTCAAAAATACAAATAGGCCTATACAGGCACCTGACTACCACCCACTTTCAATAACATTCAATCAGATACATACAACCAGTACAATAGGAATAATACCATATATCCAGAGACTTATCCCTTGGTAATATCAACCTACTCTTCTAAATGAAGGTCAGCCCATTGCGATTCAGTTAGCCCATGAATGGATCACAGGGGCTGGAGGCTCAAGAAATTATTTTATCTCTGTATTTTACACTGGTGCAAGCTCTGCTGGAAGCAGATCTGGAGCCCACAATTCAAGAAGGATGTTGATTAATTGGTAGAGCTCAGAGAAGAACCAGAGAATGACTAAATGATTAAAAAACATGCCGTAGAGTCATAGACTCAAGGAGCTCCATCTACTGAGTTTAACAAAGAGAAGGTTACGAGATGACTAGATAACAAGTAGCTACATAGGGAACAAATATTTGACAATGAGCTCTTCAATCTAGCAGAGAAAGGTCTAACATGATCCAATGGCTGGAAGTTGAAGCTAAACAAATTCAGACTGGAAATAAGGATTACATTTTGAACAGTGAGGGTAACTAGCCATTGGGACACCCTACCAAGGGTCATGGTAGATTCCCCATCACTGGCAATTTTTAAATTAAGACTGAATGTTTGAAACAAACAAGTCACAATTATTCTGCTGCCTTGGTGAGTCATTATTCATTGCTCCTTGCTTTGTTTAAAAGTCATAATATCTTGTTATTAGCAGCTATGTGAAGAATGGATTTCTGAGTATAGCATGGAATTCCTACTCTCATCTGTAACTGGCAGCATCTCATTCCACCTGCAACCTGTCTCTGCACTCTGACTGGCAAAATACCCCTTGGGAAGAGCATCGCCTCCATTCATAATCCAGCCAAGCTGTTTCTGGAGGGTGCAGAAAGAGAGGTGGATGCAGCTTCAGAAGAGTTATCAACAGATAACTTTTGTGGTACCAGATGGAAGCATTTACTCTCAAGTAACGAATCATAAAAACATAGTCTCTTTTTCAAACCAGGCTAAGCAATAGAAAGGAAGGGACCTTTCTCTGTCCTGTAGCAAATATGGGTGTCAAGGAAGCTTTGGAGTCTTGATATCAGGCACATCTTTACAAGGGTTTACACATACCTAGTAGGGATTTGTCAAGAGCTGCCTTCTTTGCAGAACCCTTCCATATCCCAAACTTTGGGAATCTGAATAAAACAGAACCTAGACTTTCATCACCTCTGTGTTTGTTTTGTAAAGCTGAAGATACCCTGTTTTTCACATCACAGAGGCTGGAGAATGCACACACACATGCATGAAGAGGAACTTATACCTAATTCTCCTGGGTATTGGTGGCTGAACGAATGGGGAAGGTTCTAGAGCTCATTGCAGAGGGGTAAATACTGGACTGGTTTAGAGGAAGCTCTCATGGCCCTTCCAGAACTCTGTGTCTCAGGGAACGTATATCTCAGCAGATACTTTCACTCTGCTCAGATCTTTCACAAGACTGTTCCTAGAAATCTGAAAGTTTGCAGGGTCCTTCATGTCTAATAAGTCGAGCATTTTCAGCCAGTGTTTAGGTGTGTGTCTGTCTGTGTCCGTGTGCTCACATCTCCCCCAAAAGGCTTGAAGAGTGTTTGCATGGAACATTTTGGGGAAATATGTTGGAAAAGATCACTAGCAGCTTGACCTCCTCCCCCTATAACATTAAATATCACCAATTACTGCAGAGGCATGACTCAGTACAGTGGCTAACCAGGCCAGCCACCCTGACACTGGACCGAGAGGAATTCCAGGTAGACAGGAATTCTATCACCACAAAGCTAGATGCACGTAGGAGGGGAAATCACCACTCACTCTTCCAATTCAGCCAGCACTGCAGCAGCTCTCCCTGTCCAAGCCTCCATCTACCATCCACCTGACTCCTCCCCACAACCTGAATCTCAGAGAATACCCGTCTCTTCCTCTGATTCATGGCCCTAATGCCCAGCAACTCTCCTTCCCCACTGCTAGCCAACAACAATGGACACGGCACTTGTAACTGAGCTGTTCAGGCCTGGCAGGCCGGGAAAGTACTCAGGGCGGTACTCAGGGCCTGGGAAGGAGTACCCAGCCAGAGGAGTACCCAGGGCCTGGGAAGGAGTACCCAGCCAGAGGAGTAACCAGGGCAGTACCCAGGGCCTGGGAAGGAGTACACAGCCAGAGGAGTACCCAGGGCAGTACCCAGGACCTGGGAAGGAGTACCCAGACAGAGAAGTACCCAGGGCAGTACCCAGGGATTGAGAAGGAGTATCCAGTCAGAGGAGTATCCAGGGCCTGGGAAGGAGTACTCGGCCGAAGCAGTACCCAGGGCAGTACCCAGGGTCTGGGAAGGCTTACCCAGACAAAGAAGTACCCAGGGCCTGGGAAGGAGTACCCGGCCAGAGGAGTACTCAGGGCCTGGGAAGGCATACTCAGACAGAGGAATACCCAGGGCAGTACCCAGGGCCTGAGAAGGAGTACCCGGCCAGAGGAGTACCCAGGGCAGTACCCAGGGATTGAGAAGGAGTATGCAGTCAGAGGATTATCCAGGGCTTGGGAAAGAGTACCCAGCCAGAGGAGTACCCAGGGCAGTACTCAGGGCCTGGGAAGGAGTACCCAGCTGGAGCAGTACCCAAGGCCTGAGAAGGAGTACCCGGCCAGAGGAGTACCCGGCCAGAGGACTACCCAGGGCAGTACCTAGGGCCTGAGAAGGAGTACCCAGCCAGAAGAGTACTCAGCCAGAGGAGCACCCAGGGCAATACACAGGGCCTGGGAATGAGTACCTGGCCGGAGCAGTACCCAGGGCCTGGGGAGGAGCACCCGGCCGGAGCAGTACCCAGGGCAGTACCCAGGGCCTGGGGAGAAGTACTCAGCCAGGGGAGTACCCAGGGCAGTAGCAGCCAGAGGAGCCTGAGTCTAGGTTCCTGTGCCAAACTGGTGAGTACCCACCAAAAAACATCATTCCTGTTTTCACTGGCTCCTCACTGCAGCCAGCCCAAAGGTGCAGCTCTTCAGCCCCATTCCACAGAGCTGGTACCATAAAGTCTGGGGTAGACTGGCCACAGGAAAGCATACTTGTGTATGAAATTTGCTAAAAATGGCCAGTGCTCTGTGCTACCTTTCTCACCTATGCTGACCCCAACACCCAAACAACCAAACCATGTGCCTAGCCCACTGGCTTATAATTAAGCACGTTCTGGCTGTCTGAGACTTACTGTCAATCTCAAAATTTTTTACCATTGACTTTCGACTGGAAACAAATCTTTGCCTATGTTCAGTGATTGTTTCTTTAAACCTATAGGCCTTATTTTTTTCTTCTCTGTCTCTGACACTCCTCAAATACAATTACACCCAACTTTAAAATTACATGCAAATAAAATACCCCAGCACCTGTGGCCTCCAAGAGATAAGACCATTTCCTCAGGTAGCTGAAAGTACTTGTCTCAGTCCTTGGCTTCAGCTTGTTCCCTCGAGTAAACCCTTATCTTGGCAAGGTCATGTGCCCTGGAGTGTTCTCTGTGAATGGCTTGGATAGCAGTGACGTTACTGACAGCAAAATTCTCTTGGGTCACTGGCCCTTCAATGGCATTAGTATCAGTGAGAATAATGGGATGTGGACAAAATTAAATAATATCAACCCAGTTCATCTTCACTGTTCAAAAATTAAATGAAAATTAATGGGAGCACATGGCTTTGTGGGTAATTAACTTCCAAAGCGATTCCCTGTAATGTCAGACCAGCTCTCAGCCGCGTTACTGTCAGCAAGGTTAGATCAAACTCTATTACTCCCTCCATAGTAATGTGCTGGAATTGAATCTAGACGGCATGACATCCTTTCTAAGGCATGCATAAGCATACAGACTACATCAGGGAAGCAGCAAGCTCTGAGGACAAAATAATTAGTAGATTAGCAGGGCATAGCAGAAGCAATCTGCACTGAAAATGCTACAGTCTAAGCTAGTGGAATAGCGGCATCAAGCTAGTCTCTTTCACCAGCAGAAGTTGGGCCTGTCAAGGTTCCTTCCCCACTCTGAACTTTAGGGTACAGATGTGGGGACCTGCATGGACACTTCTAAGCTTAATTACTAGCTTAGATCTGGTATCGCTGCCACCATCTAGAATTTTCAATGTCTGGATCACTCCCTTTCCCCACAAAACCTTCCCCTCCCTGGGTAGCCTTGAGAGACTCCTCATCAATGCCCCGGTGATTGTCCAGAGTCCAATCCCTTGGACGATATCTTTTCAAAGAAGGATGGAGAGAAAAATTAACCTCCCACATCTCTTAAACCGCCGCACCGAATTCCCTGGGAAGTCTAGATCCAATCCCTATCTAAAACAATGGAAACAAGGGAAAATAATCAGGTATTTATAGAAAAAAAAAGCGCTTTAATTAAAAAAAAAAGAAAAGGTAAAAAGAACCATCTGGAGATTAGCAACCAGTAACTCCACCAGCAATAGTATTTCACAAAAGAGGATGTTCCCTGGGCACAAATTTAGTTACACACAAAAAAAATATACCAAATAGCCATTTGATTTCACCTCTAATTGAATGACAGGTTACAAACATTTAAACTACTGTTGTTCCTTTCTAAAACTTACTCTCGATGGGTGTGGTTTCCTTGATCTTTTATCACTCCAGCTGAAACTGAAACTCTAAACAAAGGAAAAACTTCCCTCCTTCCTTTTGAAACATCTTGTTCCCCCATTGGTTCCTCTGGTCAGGTGTTAGCTAGGCTAGGTGAACTTCTTAACCCTTTACAGGTAAAAGAGGTATTAACCCTTAACCATCTGTTTATGACAGGGCCAGTAGCAGATATTATGTCACCCACCTTGTCTCTCAAATATCTGGGACCCACATGGCTACAACAACACCGCAGACATCAACTTCGGTATGAATTCAAATCTGTACATGAGCTAGAAAGAAAGGCAATTTTGAGCACTCATCATTTTCTTTTCAGATGACCAAAGATTTATGCAAGGGTTGCATTCCTTGGCATGCTGGGCCTCCTGGTGTTTGAAACATTCCCAACCCACACCAAAACTTCAGGAAATCCACTTGCCTTCCTATTCCACTCCATGCTTCAGCCATGCTTGTGGAAATGTGCTTAGTAAAGTCCCTTTTTCACACCTCCTCCTCTGCCTCAGATGTCCTTCCACCTGATTCATCTAGATGCTGTCTCCTCTAAGGGCCTGGCCCACTGGAGTTAAATGGAAGTTTTTCCTTTGACTTCAATGGGTTTTAGATCAGAACCTAAAACCCCTGCAAAAACTCACCTCTTGTGTGAGACCCAGAAGAAATGATTCAATAATAATAACAACATTTAGAAAATTTCCAAACCCCAACCTTTCAGTCCAACTCTTATGATGTAGGTAGGTGTGTCAGAATAACCCGGTCATCTTATTGATGGATCCCTTAGCCTTTCTCATGCTCCTCCACCTCCCTTCCTGTTCTTACCCGCACTCTTCACATCACATTCTTATTAGACTGTAAGCTTTTTGTGGCATGGCCAGGTCTTTCTATGTTTTCCGTAAAGCACTTGAAACAGGTTTTGGTGCTTACAATATAACACAAAACACTATCACATGATTTGACCAGGTTCGGCATTTACACAGAGGTAAATCAAGAGTGACTCCATGGAGGAAGCAGTGGTGCACGTGAGACTGGAATCAGGCCCATTAATCACAATTAGCAAGCTCTTGTTAGGATGTACAGTATTGTGGTGTGGTTTGAATTCATTTAAAACACCTTCTGAGAGGTCTGCATTTTCTGTTCCTGTTCCTGAATCACATTTGAGCTGTTGATGAAGCTGAGTGACCTGCCGTTCTGTTACATGCCCCTTCTGGGCATGTGCAATGGCAGCCAGGGAAGCAGCACAGACAGGAAAGCAATAAAGGCATTGAAGAATTTTCCCATGAAGGATGTGACTTTGCATTAGAGCTGATGGGGAATTTTTCAACAAAATGTTGTTTCTTTGTTGTTGGAAAATGCTGGTCAACAAACCTGGAATGTTTCACAGACATGTAACAGTTGTCACAAAACGTTCCTCAGAAGGTTTCTGAGGTTGAAGATGAGCTAGAGACAGTGATACTCATCTGGCTCTGGAATAGCCAATAGCTATGAGAGTAGGGCACTCTTGTGGGCTATGCAGCTTCAAGTCACTGCTCTGAGTCAGGGAGCTCCTATCTGGACATACAGCTCCTACGTCCCAGGTGAGTGCACTAATCACCAGGCTATAAAGTCAATCTATCAGTCCTAGTGTCTCATGCAGGAACTCTCCCAATATGTACAAATAATCACAAGGCAAAAGAGGGAGACTGACTCTGTAGGCTGTGGTTAGAATGCTCAGACAGAGATGGACATTCAAGGCTCTGCTCAGAATTAGGTATTGCAGGGACTTGAAACTGGCTCTCCCATTTCCCAGCTATTCTGCTCTTTTGCATTTTCTGGTTTTCAAAATAAATTCAAAATGGCTTAGTTTCACCTTAAAGCTGAATGAGAAAACTGATTGTTGGGTGGAAAAACCATATCCCACCCTTGACTTTCATGGATAATGTTACTTTTCAATCAGATAGACCCTATACATATCTCTAAGAGATGGGCATCTTCTTTGAGGGATGTCAGAGTCATCAGACAAGCAGATATAGGCTCCAATCATTATCTTTTAGTGGCCATGTTACAACTTGGTAACATGTTATCAGTGGTTCACAGTCATGCTGGAAGGGCGTAACGAGTGGGGTCCCACAGGGATTGATTCTGGGTCTGGTTGTGTTCAAAATCTGCATCAGTGATTTAGATAATGGCATAGAGAGTACACTTATAAAGTTTGTGAACAGTACCACGCTGGGAGGGGTTGCAAGTGCTTTGGAGGATAGGATTAAAATTCAAAATGATCTGGAGAAACTGGAGAAATGGTCTGTAGTAAATAGGATGAAATTCAATAAGGACCAATGCAAAGTACTGTATTTAGGAAGGAACAATCAGTTGCACACATACAAAATGGGAAATGTCCACCTAGGGAGCAGTACTTCAGAAAGGGATCTGGGGATCAAGTTAAATATCAGTCATCAGTGTAATGCTTTTGCAAAAAAAACAAACATCATTCTTGGATGTATTAGCAGGAGTGTTGTAAGCAAGATGCGAGAAGTAATTCTTCTGCTCTACTCCGTGCTGATTAGGCCTCAACTGGAGTATTGTGTCCAGTTCTGGGTGCTACATTTCAGGAAAGATGTGGACACATTGGAGAAAGTCCAGAGAAGAGCAACAAAAATGATTAAAGGTCTAGGAAACATGACTTATGAGGGAAGATTGAAAAAATTGGGTTTGTTTAATCTGGAGAATAGAAGACTGACAGGGGACATGATAACAGTTTTTAAATACATAAAAGGTTTTTACAAGGAGAAGGGAGAAAAAATGTTCTTCTTAACCTCTGAGGATATGACAAGAAGCAATGGGCTTAAATTGCAGCAAGGGTGGTTTAGGTTGAATATTAGGAAAAAACTTCCTATCAGAGTGATTAAGCACTGGAATAAATTGCTTATGGAGGCTGTGGAATCTTTATCATTGGGGATTTTTAAGAGCAGGTTGGACAAACACCTGTCAGGGGTGGTCTAGATAATACTTATTCCTGGCTTGAGTGGAGGGGACTGGACTAGATGACCTCTCAAGGTCCCTTTCAGTCCTATGATTCTAAGTTGAACTCCAGAAGCTCGCAAAGATGGATAAAAAAGACTTATGGCAATAAAGAAATTCAGAGACAAAAAACATAGATCAGATTGCACTTAACAACCAGTCCAGTGTTTTACAGGACCAGTCTGATGAAGGTCTGGAAGAAAGATAGTCAGACTGGAAGTCATCGAGACAGCAGGAGAAGTAGTGGGCCTCCAAAGTGGGTGAAAAAAAGATACATGCTTTACCTCTGGAACGTGGTCAGCAATGGATGAGTGAAAAGTGCTGAAGGAAAAAAGGAACCGTGAAAGACAAAGACAGATCCCATAGGGACAAGTGTAAGATACAGAGAAAAATACAAAGAAATAAAGAAGAAATGCAGGCAAGATAGAAATTCCTGGGTTTTGAAGAAGGCTGCTGAGGCAGAAATAGCAGCTATATAGAATAGTGAATGACATTTCAGGAAGAACCAAATGATCACAGTTGACATCCATCAGGGAATCTCACAGACAGAGGCAGAAAACACAAGAAGAACAAGTCAGACAACGGAAAGAACATTTTCACTCCATATTAAACTGTCCAGAGCTGAAGATCCTGTACACATGCAAGAGAAATGCCAGTGCTAAGTTAGAAGAGGGACCGATAACATCAGATGAAATTAAAATAGACATCAAAGGCTTCAAAAAGAGGAAAGACACCTGAAATTGACAGAACTCAAGCAGAAGTACAAAAGGCAAGAAGACAAATTATGACTGAACATCTAACAAAATGCTGTAACAAAATACAGGTGAAAAAACGAGTGCTAGGAGTCTGGAAAGGTGACCTTAGTGCATGACCTGCAGAGATGTTGTACTGCTCTCAATCCTGGGCAAAGTATTACTTACATTATTCTGAACAGAATAAAGAAGGCAGTGAATGAAATATTTCAAGAACAGCCTGGATTATCTCCAGGTAGATCATGTTGTGAATGGACATTCATTATTCAACAGACCACCGAAAAAGCTACTGCTTGGTAAAAAGCTATCTTAATAAACTTATCAACTTTAAGAAAGCATTTGATAGTTTCCACAGAGAGACCCTGTGGAATATTGCTTGATGCTATCGGATACCAGACAAACTGGTCAACATAATAAAGAGTTTATATGATGGAAGTAGATTTGCAGCAAGATCAGCTACAGCCCTGGGTGAGTGATTTGATATTGTAATTGGAGTGAGACAAGGATGTATCTTTGCACTAGAAATAGACTGATGATGAAACCAGCAACAGAGGGCACCATGGACAATGTAAAACGAGTTAGCGGAGATGAGTTACACGACCTGCAATTTGCCGACAACATTGTTTTACTAAGTATGACGTGGATGGAATGATTCACTTACAGCAGAAGTAGAATAGGAAGCAGCAAAAATTGGATTGCAGAGAAAACCAAGATTATGAAGGTAGGAAACTGAACAACAGATGCAAATGTGTATGTGGCTGGAAAAGAAATTGAACAGATAGAAGAGTTCTGCTTTCTGGGGCGTATAATGACAGTTGAAGATGGCTGTGATAGACAGATTCATAGGAGGCTAGGAAAAGCAAACACCATGTTTGGAAGGATGAATAATGTGTGGCCAAACAGAGGTTTCCACACCAAACTAAAAGTCGGATTAAACCATGCCCTCATACTGACCGCACTCTTGGGTGGAGCAGAGGCTTGGCAAATGACCCTGGCTAACAAGAAGAGACTGGAGGCTGCCCATCACAGATGGTTGAGGCAGATACTACATATTTCATGGAAAGACAAAATAACAGACGTGAGAGTAAGAGAGCTGACAGAGCAGGACACAGAAAATATAATCAAAGAAAGAAGGGCCATGTGGTTGGGACACATTCTCCATATGGAAGATGGGAGACATTCTAAGCAAGCATTGAACTGGGTACCTGAGAGAGGAAAGACCAAGGAGGAACTGGCAGAAGAGAGTGATATAAGATATTGAATGGACTGGCGTTACCTGGGAAGAATAACCGCAACTAGTAAGCAACCATCAATGGAGGAACTGGAGTACTGCCTAATATGCCAGCAGACACTAAAATCTAAGGGGGTGGACAATGAGCTGAACATGAGTTCCCTGTGTGACACTGTGGCCAAAAGAGGTGAAAAAATATTGATGCAACCATGGCTGGAACATGGTGTGCAACTGTGGCATGCACAATTCAATAAGGGGGTTAACAAGTTGGAGAAAGCTCAGAGGAGATGAGAATGATTTAAAAAAAAACCTGGAAAACTTACCTTACAGTGATAAACTCAAGGAGCTCCATATATTTTGCTCATCAAAAAGAAGGTTAAGGGGTGAGGATCAAACTCTATAAATAAATACAAGAGGCACAGACATTTGGTAATAGATGAGCTCTTCAATCGAGCAGACAAATGTATAAGATGATCCAGTAGCTGGAAGTTGAAGCTGGGCAAATTCAGACTGGAAATAAGACACAAATTTTAATGGTGAGAGTAATTAACAACTGGAGATATTTACCAGCTGTCATGGTGGATTCTCTGTCACTGGCAATTTTATACCCAGATTGGATGTGTTTCTAAAAGATCAAACGAGAATTAACTCAGGGAGTCCTATGGCTGGTGCTATGCAGGAGGTTGCACTAGATGCACAAATCCAGCCCTCAGAGCTTTACCTACTGCCAAGGAAAGCTGCTTTGAGGGACTGTCACTGTTTTCTCTCTCTGGTGTAATGAAGATATGTAAAAGCCCCTGGTCATGCCTGGACAGTGATCACTTAGGTAAACAGTTGTTAGCAAGGCCTGACTGCAACTGTGAGAGAAATGTGAATTTGCTTAATGGGAAATATTAGGAACAAATGATTTAAGAATAAAAAGGGGGAGGTTTCCATAGCAACAAACAGGATGAGGAAAAAACAGTCAATAAAAATTCAAAGAATTACTTCCATTCGAAACAGATGTTCCCCAAATCTAGACCAGCAATGAACGGGTTGGTAATGAAAAATGAGAAATGCTGTCAGGCTAAATATATTTTCATTCATAATTAATTCTGAAGATTCACATTACATGAAGTGAAAATAGGATAGTTGCCAAAATGGAAAGTCAACCAAAATGCACTTTGCATATTAATAATCCATTGCTTTACGCAGTGCCAGGTAAATGGGGTCTATCATTACTTTTGTGGTGATAGTAGATTATAATTTCCTAAGGATAGCACAGGGTTAACAAAGAAACATTAATTCCCAAACAGCTATAAATTTTTCACTTGCTGAAAGCATCTTGTAGAAGGGTGTCTGTTCTTGTGACTGAAATATAAAGGTAATACCATGCATAACTAATCCCTGTGATCTCAGGGAAACCTCTAGCAGTTTCAGAGAATGATTTCACTTGATTTCTGAGCTTTCACATCTATGTTCAAGGCAATAGTGTGTCCAAATCACATCCAAACCATTTTGGTCCATCTCCGTTTAACTGTTAGTGTATTCTTAGGAAGCTCAGTGAAGCAAGATCTGAAATAACAATGAAAAACTTGTCTTTGGAAATGAAGACCAGAAGTTTCCTTCCCTTTCCATTATATCTGCAGGAAATAACACCCCCTCCCTGCCAGAAGGGATTGATGTGAAAGGAGGCAGTAAAGTAACGGGGAGGCGGGAGGGAGATTGAAAAAGAGAAGTGAAAAGGAATACATTATCTCCTCAGCACTGAAATGCCAGCAACCAAGGTAATTAAGAGGAGTGTTGGTCCAATCTGAGCTTTCCACAGCACAGGAAAAGAGGACTGTCTTTACTCACAGTGTTAGTTTCTCCGAGGCAAGTCTTCATTTTGTGAAACTGTTGACATAAAGATTGACTAAACCTTCTGGGTGGGATTTTGAAAGGAGGAAAAGGGCCAGATTTTCAAAGGTATACAGGCACCTATCGATGCAGGTAGGGACTTAGTGGGATTTTCGGAAGTGCCTAGGCACCTGAGTCCCACTGAAATCAGTGGTGCCTAAGTCACTTAGGCTCTGTAGAAAATCCTACACACTTGCTCCTTTTTAGGCTGTTTGTTTCCATGAGTGATGAATGCTCTCGAGGTGCTCAGAGGACAACATTGCTGAGCAGCTGCATGCTGTGTGCCTCATGGAGGCATGTGTTGTGTTCGCTGTGTGACTCATGGTGATGTGTGTTGTGCTCTCTCACGGTGACGTATGCTATGTTTGCTGTGTGCCTCATACTGACATGTGTTGTGCTCTCTGTGTGTTCTCTGTGTGCTCACGGTGATGTAACGATGTTGCCTCTTGGGGGGGACACAACTGAAAGAGGCAGTCAAAAAAGAAAACAGGATGTTAGGAATCATTAAAAAGGGGATAGAGAATAAGACAGAGAATATATTATTGCCCTTATATAAATCCATGGTACGCCTACATCTCGAATACTGCATACAGATGTGGACACCTCACCTCAAAAAAGATATTCTGGCACTAGAAAAGGTTCAGAAAAGGGCAACTAAATTGATTAGGGGTTTGGAG
>NC_133772.1:138932995-138974056 GCF_003597395.2 Chelonoidis abingdonii | reverse complement strand
AAAAAGAGAGGATGATTCATTTCGTGACACCTATTCCTTGTATTAATGGGAACGTAATATTACTTTTCCGTATCATTCTCACATCACTCATATTTATGCCTGGTATCATATCCCGCTTAGTCGCTTCTTTTCAAGCTGAAAAGAGTCCTATCGGTCTTTATCCTCTTTGCCATGGGACCGCGCGGTCCCATGGCAAAGAGGATAAAGACCGATAGGACTCTTTTCAGCTTGAAAAGAAGCGACTAAGCGGGATATGATACCAGGCATAAATATGAGTGATGTGAGAATGATACGGAAAAGTAATATTACGTTCCCATTAATACAAGGAATAGGTGTCACGAAATGAATCATCCTCTCTTTTTATATAGATGAGAGCTAGAACTGGTTAAATGGAATCGATTACATACAGTAATGGTAAAGTTCTTGGTAGAGGCTTGTAGCAGTGACAGAATAAACTTCAGGCACAAATCAAGTCTCTGGGACATCCCCAGTTGGGATGGGTCATTCAATCCATTGTTCAGAGCTTCAGTTTGTAACAAAGTTCCTCCAGAGGCAAGAAGCATCCCTCTTGGAGCTCTTTATACATGAGAGTTGATGGTAGCAGTCTTGGAAAGGCAGTGCACCTCCAGCTCTGCTACTAGGATAGTCAAAGTTCATATATTCTCAGAGAAAAACAGATTCAGCTCACAGCAAAATACACAAACATTCACCAGGTAGCAAGTGTTTCTTTTCCTAATCTGTTAGAAAAATTAGTGAGAAAAACAAAAATGATTTTCTTTCTTATGAGAAAAATATGTACACAGATAAAAATAGCTGTGGGATTTAGAGACGATTATTAAAGTAATATTCTCGGCAATTCACAGGCAACAAAATGCAGAAAATTGTCCATATGCACCCTGAGAAATCCTTCAATTTTTCGATTTCTGCATGGAGTGTTAGGCTTTGTGGGCAGTGATATACATGGACGTACCGTATGTATGTCTCAGGGTTCAGTCCCTGTTCGGTGCCTCCTTGAGCGTGGGTCTGGGGATTACTCCACTCAGCTCTGATGCCCCTTTTCCAACCAGTTGCTCTCACCATGTCCCTCCTTGCTCTCCAGGACGCTCTTTGTGACTCAGCCCTCTGGCCAAGTGTCCCTGTAGTCCTCCCCTTCTAGGGTGTCATAGCTCAACTGGGTCCACTGTCCGCATGCCATTCCAGACAACCAGCTGCTTCAAGGCCAGGTCCTGGGTCTGGTAGGGAAACCTGCCTGCCTACTACTCTGGATTCCAACCCAGGGACTCGATGTCTAGTAACTACGCTCTGCTTGTTCCCTGTGGAGTGTTTTTGGAATGGATTTCAGAAGGACAGCGGGCTCACATTAACACTGGGTTGTTTGCTGGACAGCGTCACATTATTTGAGGCTTGATTGTTTCTCTCAACTGCCTCTCTAGACAAGCTTCCTATTCCTGTTCTCTTCCCTGGGGTTGCCTGCTCTGCATGTGATTACACCTCTCTCCTATTGTAGCTGATTGAGCTTAATCTGGGGCGTAGGGAAGATCATATAAGATGCACAAAATGCTAATGTTCTCCAAATGCAGGCCATGCACACACATGGCAATATCCAACATTATTACCTGGAACAACCAGGCATTAAGGAACATTACGGAGCCCTTCCAGAGGGAATGAGAGAGTGCCTCTTCAAACCATCACATCGTCTCTTGGCAGAGCCAAACTACCTTATGAAACAGGAAACTGTGGTTCTTCCACAGCAATAGACCGTACATTGCAAATGACTCTGAGCGCCCTGCCAACCGTGGCACTGGCCAGTTGCCCTTAGTAAGGAAGTAGCAGCACAGGCAGCATGAAAAAGTCAATGGCATTGGTGAAGTCACAGAGTTCCTGCCGTCTTGGCTGTTAGAAATGAGACTCACCCACATTCCAAGCTGGGATAAGTCCTCATAGTTAATTCACAGCAGCGATTCATAGATGTGCAGGCTCCAAGGCCAGAAGGAACCATTGTGATTGTCTGCCCGACCTCCTGTCTATCACGGGCTGGAGACCAGCCCCCAAACCATTCCTGTTGGAGCTAGAGCAGATCTTTCAGAAAAGCAGCCAATCTGGATTCAAAAATTGTCAGTGATGGAGACTCCACTAGGATCCTTGGTAAGTTGTTCCAGTGGTTCATTAACCTCACTATTAAAAAACTGCACCTTATTTCCATTCTGAATTTGTCTAGCTTCAGCTGCCAGCCAACGGGTCTTGTTCTACTCTTTGTCTCCAGTTGAAAAGCCCTCTATTATCAGATTTCTGCTCCTCATGTAGGTACTTAGAGAGTGTGATTAAGTCACCTCATAATCACCTCTTTGTTGAGCTAAATAGACTGAGCGCCAGGAGTCTACCACTCTAAGGCAGGTTTTCTAAACCTTTAATCATTCTCCTGCCTTTCTCTGAACCCTTTTCAGTTCATCAACAATTTCCCAGGATAGAGGCCCATGGACACTAGACAAGTCACTGTGGAACATCAATGGACAAAAGACTTTGGTGATTGCTCCCCCCACACTCATGGGGAGGGCGCGTGCACACAGCCTGGTCTGTGGGCAGGGAATAAAAAACCCATCAAGAAACAATTGTTGTCTCTGTGCTGCTTGGCCATCAGAGAGAGAGCCAGACTTCTAAGCATAAGCAAGGGATCTGCAGCTGCTTAGCCTGGGTTAGCCCTAGAGGACATGTAGAGCTTGCACACTACAATGGCCTCTATTGCTTTTTATTAACCCATGACTGTAAGTCATTTGTGGGTGCAAGTTTACCTGGTTTAACCTGGTAAATAACATTCTTATGTCAATTTCCTAGTTAATAAATCGTGAGTAGGATTGGCTACAAGCATTGTCTGAAGGCTAGGACTATAACAGCATTTAAAAGAGAACTGGACAAATTCATAGAAGTTAAGTCCATTAATGGCTATTAGCCAGGATGGGTAAGGAATGGTGTCCCTAGCCTCTGTTTGTCAGAGGGTGGAGAAGGCTGGCAGGAGAGAGATCACTTGATCATTATCTGTTAGGTTCACTCCCTCTGAGGCACTTGGCATTAGCCACTGTCAGTAGACAGGATACTGGGCTGGATGGACCTGTGGTCTCACCCGGTACGGCCATTCTTATGTTCTTATGTCTTTAGTGAGGGGTAAGTGGGGAAGTGACTTGGGACAGGGACTAACCTGAACATTATTGTGATTTGGGGCATCAGGGACCATCTATCACAAAGGAAGGCTTTCCTGGGTGGCAAGATATACCTTGTGCCTAAGGGGCCTGTCTGTAACTCCATGCTGACCCTAGTACAGTGCTTGAGTAGTTCACACTTGTTGATTGGTGACATTTAAGTGTAGAACTCACACCCAGTTGGGGGTTTGTGCACTGGTTTGTAACAGGCTGCTCTAAGGTTGGCACTCACAATCCTCAGCCACTCCAGACAGGTTGACATGCACAGCCACTGGCCATTCCACTGGCAATCGCGAACCTAACCATGGCCCTGCGTGGAGAGCTGTGAACTGCCGCAGCGCTGCTCAGCTCCTCTGGATACACTTTCGACAGCCCTTCGACTGCCCCTGAGCGTGGGTTTGGTCCCTAATGAGTAAACATGCTGTGTCCCCCGCTGCCCAGTGCTTGTCTCAGGAACAGGAAGTAGTGGGAGGTAAATGCTTCTTGTCATTTTTACCATGGTCAGTGCCTTGTTTTGTGTGGCGAGAGGTTGCTGAAGGTCACTGCAGACACGCTGTGCCTGGCTCACCAGTGTAGCCAGCAGCCATTAGTTACTCTGATGAAAGGCACAGGAGACTCAGGGTCAAAGGAGGGCAAATCTCTGCTGGCATAGTGCTGAGCTCACCTGCGCCCTGTCTTGCCAGGAGAACCAGTCTCATGACCAGACCCTGAACCTTCAAGGCTGATTTTCACTCAGTGGGTGGCATGAAGCAAGCCAGAAGAATTTCCCCGATATAGGGCAATGCTCTGTCGTGCCCCTCCCTTATGGCTCTAACCGGGGCAGCTCCTGTGGATTTAAGGGGAGTTTGCAGCACTATCCTGATCTCAGGGATGAGCATGGGAGGCCCTGCAGAGGCAGAGCTGGACACTACCCCAGCTTGTCTAGTCGGCTGAGCTGCACTCAGAGAGAGGCTTCATGCCCCTGGCACCCCCGACCCCAGGCTGGCTGTGCACCAGGACTGCTCTGAACTAAGCCTTGCTGCCCAGGCCCTGCCCAGCTGTCACATTCTCATCAGTTTTACATGTTTCCTAAGGCTTCATTTAAATCAGGAATTCTTTTCAGCCTCCAGCATCCAATGTCTCAGGGATCATCCCGTATTTGAAGTAACATCAGTAATATTAACTGGGAGCGGAAGCAGAAGTAGGCTGAAGGCAATGGCAGTGTCCTCTCTGACAATTTGATCTCTCTTGGGAGTAACACTGCACCCATCTGGCACCCAAGTGTCTACGGGATCTGAACGCTTTTCAGTGCTGCAAACTCCCCTCTTGCCCAGTATGTGCAGCACATGGCCCTGCACTCTAGTCTGAGTGCCAGCGCTGGGACAATTTGTGTATTTGGTGTTGCTAACTTCCATTTTTTTCTTTCAGTTTTTGAACACTTTTCTCTTTCATGTGTACGAAACAGAATCCAGGAGTGACTGAATGACGACATAATACATAGGACTGCTTATGTGCTTGCTTTTGAAAGATTGTCAAAGCAGCCCAGAGCTTTGGACAGGCACTTTTCATTGTGGAGTAATGAAAACTGGAATAAATATATATTGTGTGTAGCATGCTTTGAAAAGTTCCCTATCTCTTTTCCTTTGTACAATTTGTAACAGCAATAAATGCCGTATGACTTGTGTGCAGAACATGAATTGGGCAAAGCAGAAGTAATAATTAGAGGCAATTTCATATAATTCTGACACTAATTTCTATGATTCTACCAAACATTGCAACATTTCAAAAATAAGAAAAATCCTGTAATAGGATTTGCATAACAGTGAGTCAAAAGGACTAATCCCTCTGTCAGGTCTAAGTATTTCCAAATAGTCCCTTATTGCAGGCTGAGTAAATCATTCTGCTCAGGATACCTTAGCAATCCTTTTTCCAGCACCTGGTCTGTGTGCCAAGAACAGAGTGGGAGCCCACTCTAAGCCTTGTGCTATTGTATTACTGAAAACAGATCCTGGCTCTAAAAGGAAACAGTTACCAAATGGAGAGAAATCCTCTGGGTGTGTGCATCTGCTAATCTGCGCATCCACTAACCTGTGCATCCTCTGGGTGTGTGCATCTGCTAATCTGCGCATCCACTAACCTGTGCATCCTCTGGGTGTGTGCATCTGCTAATCTGCGCATCCACTAACCTGTGCATCCTCTGGGTGTGTGCATCTGCTAATCTGCGCATCCACTAACCTGTGCATCCTCTGGGTGTGTGCATCTGCTAATCTGCGCATCCACTAACCTGTGCATCCTCTGGGTGTGTGCATCTGCTAATCTGCGCATCCACTAACCTGTGCATCCTCTGGGTGTGTGCATCTGCTAATCTGCGCATCCACTAACCTGTGCATCCTCTGGGTGTGTGCATCTGCTAATCTGCGCATCCACTAACCTGTGCATCCTCTGGGTGTGTGCATCTGCTAATCTGCGCATCCACTAACCTGTGCATCCTCTGGGTGTGTGCATCTGCTAATCTGCGCATCCACTAACCTGTGCATCCTCTGGGTGTGTGCATCTGCTAATCTGCGCATCCACTAACCTGTGCATCCTCTGGGTGTGTGCATCTGCTAATCTGCGCATCCACTAACCTGTGCATCCTCTGGGTGTGTGCATCTGCTAATCTGCGCATCCACTAACCTGTGCATCCTCTGGGTGTGTGCATCTGCTAATCTGCGCATCCACTAACCTGTGCATCCTCTGGGTGTGTGCATCTGCTAATCTGCGCATCCACTAACCTGTGCATCCTCTGGGTGTGTGCATCTGCTAATCTGCGCATCCACTAACCTGTGCATCCTCTGGGTGTGTGCATCTGCTAATCTGCGCATCCACTAACCTGTGCATCCTCTGGGTGTGTGCATCTGCTAATCTGCGCATCCACTAACCTGTGCATCCTCTGGGTGTGTGCATCTGCTAATCTGCGCATCCACTAACCTGTGCATCCTCTGGGTGTGTGCATCTGCTAATCTGCGCATCCACTAACCTGTGCATCCTCTGGGTGTGTGCATCTGCTAATCTGCGCATCCACTAACCTGTGCATCCTCTGGGTGTGTGCATCTGCTAATCTGCGCATCCACTAACCTGTGCATCCTCTGGGTGTGTGCATCTGCTAATCTGCGCATCCACTAACCTGTGCATCCTCTGGGTGTGTGCATCTGCTAATCTGCGCATCCACTAACCTGTGCATCCTCTGGGTGTGTGCATCTGCTAATCTGCGCATCCACTAACCTGTGCATCCTCTGGGTGTGTGCATCTGCTAATCTGCGCATCCACTAACCTGTGCATCCTCTGGGTGTGTGCATCTGCTAATCTGCGCATCCACTAACCTGTGCATCCTCTGGGTGTGTGCATCTGCTAATCTGCGCATCCACTAACCTGTGCATCCTCTGGGTGTGTGCATCTGCTAATCTGCGCATCCACTAACCTGTGCATCCTCTGGGTGTGTGCATCTGCTAATCTGCGCATCCACTAACCTGTGCATCCTCTGGGTGTGTGCATCTGCTAATCTGCGCATCCACTAACCTGTGCATCCTCTGGGTGTGTGCATCTGCTAATCTGCGCATCCACTAACCTGTGCATCCTCTGGGTGTGTGCATCTGCTAATCTGCGCATCCACTAACCTGTGCATCCTCTGGGTGTGTGCATCTGCTAATCTGCGCATCCACTAACCTGTGCATCCTCTGGGTGTGTGCATCTGCTAATCTGCGCATCCACTAACCTGTGCATCCTCTGGGTGTGTGCATCTGCTAATCTGCGCATCCACTAACCTGTGCATCCTCTGGGTGTGTGCATCTGCTAATCTGCGCATCCACTAACCTGTGCATCCTCTGGGTGTGTGCATCTGCTAATCTGCGCATCCACTAACCTGTGCATCCTCTGGGTGTGTGCATCTGCTAATCTGCGCATCCACTAACCTGTGCATCCTCTGGGTGTGTGCATCTGCTAATCTGCGCATCCACTAACCTGTGCATCCTCTGGGTGTGTGCATCTGCTAATCTGCGCATCCACTAACCTGTGCATCCTCTGGGTGTGTGCATCTGCTAATCTGCGCATCCACTAACCTGTGCATCCTCTGGGTGTGTGCATCTGCTAATCTGCGCATCCACTAACCTGTGCATCCTCTGGGTGTGTGCATCTGCTAATCTGCGCATCCACTAACCTGTGCATCCTCTGGGTGTGTGCATCTGCTAATCTGCGCATCCACTAACCTGTGCATCCTCTGGGTGTGTGCATCTGCTAATCTGCGCATCCACTAACCTGTGCATCCTCTGGGTGTGTGCATCTGCTAATCTGCGCATCCACTAACCTGTGCATCCTCTGGGTGTGTGCATCTGCTAATCTGCGCATCCACTAACCTGTGCATCCTCTGGGTGTGTGCATCTGCTAATCTGCGCATCCACTAACCTGTGCATCCTCTGGGTGTGTGCATCTGCTAATCTGCGCATCCACTAACCTGTGCATCCTCTGGGTGTGTGCATCTGCTAATCTGCGCATCCACTAACCTGTGCATCCTCTGGGTGTGTGCATCTGCTAATCTGCGCATCCACTAACCTGTGCATCCTCTGGGTGTGTGCATCTGCTAATCTGCGCATCCACTAACCTGTGCATCCTCTGGGTGTGTGCATCTGCTAATCTGCGCATCCACTAACCTGTGCATCCTCTGGGTGTGTGCATCTGCTAATCTGCGCATCCACTAACCTGTGCATCCTCTGGGTGTGTGCATCTGCTAATCTGCGCATCCACTAACCTGTGCATCCTCTGGGTGTGTGCATCTGCTAATCTGCGCATCCACTAACCTGTGCATCCTCTGGGTGTGTGCATCTGCTAATCTGCGCATCCACTAACCTGTGCATCCTCTGGGTGTGTGCATCTGCTAATCTGCGCATCCACTAACCTGTGCATCCTCTGGGTGTGTGCATCTGCTAATCTGCGCATCCACTAACCTGTGCATCCTCTGGGTGTGTGCATCTGCTAATCTGCGCATCCACTAACCTGTGCATCCTCTGGGTGTGTGCATCTGCTAATCTGCGCATCCACTAACCTGTGCATCCTCTGGGTGTGTGCATCTGCTAATCTGCGCATCCACTAACCTGTGCATCCTCTGGGTGTGTGCATCTGCTAATCTGCGCATCCACTAACCTGTGCATCCTCTGGGTGTGTGCATCTGCTAATCTGCGCATCCACTAACCTGTGCATCCTCTGGGTGTGTGCATCTGCTAATCTGCGCNTGTATTCAAAGAGTGAAGTCTAGTCTCGCACCGGCTAACCCAGGGAAGGGGGGGAAGCTGGGAGAGAAGAGAGGGAGACCCAGGGCTCTGGGTCTTGGGGGTCCCCCAGGGGAAGGTTGGGGTGACTCGGGGGGGGGTACTAGGAACCCCAATAGTCCTAGTTGGTGGCAGCGAGAAAATATCCAAGCAGGTAGTGAGCTTGGGGGAGTTTCAGGTAAGCACCCAGATTTTGGACGCTAAAGTCCAGATCTGGGACAGGAGGCTTTACCACAGGCAGCTTTAGCCCAGTGGCCAACGTGGCTCTGTACCCATTTTTCATGTGCCATGTAAGCAGATCCAGCACGTGTGAAGGCAGCGGGGTTGGCCACGATGTGCATTGCATACATAATGGGCACAGTACCAGGAACGAGAGTACTAGCTTCTGGGCCAAGGTACCTCCTCCAGGCCCTGCCTGGCTGGGGAGCCCTGCGGGTTAGAAGCAGAGCTCCGTCGCTGTGCCCCTTGGTGGGGTAGCCCAGCGGGGGCGTCTCTAGTTAACAAGAGTTAGCTGCCTGTACACAAGACGTGTTCCCGCTGCATGCTGTTTAGTCCAGCTCTACTGGGGTCCTTCTGTTGTGGTGTGTAGTGAGGTGTCCCCCTTTGCCCACCAGCCATTGCCAGCTGTGAAATTCTCCAGAGCTGCAGGGTAATCCTGAGGAGAGGAGTCATTTCCTCCCAACCATGTAGAAAGTCCCTTCTGAGCAGCCCGGCTACTGGAGCTTCCAGCTGGAAATACCACTGTCCCCACACCGTTTGCTCTCACGCTGTGCCCTTGATAAACTGCAGCCTGCAGAGTCCTGCTCCTGAGGCCATGGCCTCCTACTGCTGCTGGGTGGTGCCAGCTCCCCAGGACATTGGGTTTAGGATTCACCAGCTGTATGTCACTGGCCCTGAGTAGCTGATTCTGCAGCCTTGGCACTATTTAACTCATGACTATAAATTCTGCTTTTCTAATGTCCCCCAAGAGCCAAAGGAGCAGGAAGACTCTTGTACTTCCATGCTAGCAACTGTGTTATGTCACAAAAACTGCATTTCAGAAAACTTGTTAACAAAGCTTTTGTGCACCAGGTCATGCTCTGTTAAACAGGAAAGATAGCAGCCGGAGAAAACAAGAATTACAACTCCTCAGATATTAACTATTAGCTGTCAGGTTGGGTTAATAGCATCCAAACTTTATTGCTCAAAGGCTAAGCTCACCGAATAAAAAGCAACATCTTATGTCAGACCTCACTTTAATCGTTCTGCAGTCCTGGGCTGCTTAGGCTGACTCATGTGTCAGATCTAGTCAGTGTCCCCGTCCTGTTAAAAGCATGCTTTTAAAATACTACTTTGATAGAAATTTGTCTGATGTAAACTTTCCCATGCCATGTGAAGATCAAAACCAGAACTTCCACCGGGGGTTGGGTTCAAATCAAAAGAAAGAGAAACTATTTCTGGCCATGTGCTAAGTGCCTTCTTCTCCAAGTTCATTTCCCTCTTTCCACATTATGCTGGGTAGCAACGGTAGCAGCAGTCCCACCTGGGAATTCGGAGTTCCTTGTCAGACGTGCGCTGTAAAGCAGAGATTCTAAGGGTATGTCTACACTACCTGCCGGATCAGTGGGCAGCGATCGATCCAGTAGGAGTCGATTTACCGCGTCTAGTCATGGCACGATAAATTGACCCCCAAGTGCTCTCCCATCAACTCCTCTATTCCAGCTCCACGAGATGCACAGGTAGGCTCGACGGGGGAGCGGCAGCAGTCGACTCACCGCGGTGAAGACATCCTGGTAAATCGATCTAAGTACGTCGACTTCAGCTACGTTATTCACTAGCTGAAGTTGCATAACTTATATCGATTCTCCCACCCACCCAGAGTAGACCGGGGCTAAGTAATGGTGTATTCTTGTGCGGCAGGTATTTGTGCATGCGCTTTAGCGTGTGCTGGATATCTCTGCTTTGACTTATAGTGATTATGAATGCCCAACCAAAGCTCTGAGCTTTTAGAACCAATTAAAATTCACAATGAAATACAATTGTTGATGATAATACTGTGCATATAGCAGTAACCCACCTATCAGCAATCATTAGAAGACTCAGCATCCCACACTAGCTCCCATTCTGCCCACTCCCCAAGGGCATAGAAGAAATAAAAGCCTTTGGTATGTGTCCAAGCCTTGGAGTTTGTGCTCAGTGGACCAAAGGGGAATTGC
This sequence comes from Chelonoidis abingdonii, assembly GCF_003597395.2. NCBI lineage: Eukaryota > Metazoa > Chordata > Testudines > Testudinidae > Chelonoidis > Chelonoidis abingdonii. The sequence continues at coordinate 138,963,388 of NC_133772.1, read as the reverse complement.
ATTCCAGAACAGAGAGGCTTTTGGGACAGCCCTTCCAGCAGCTCCTACCTGTTTAAACCAAGGATGCTCCAGCTACAGTGAGCACTTCCTAGTAACAGGCTGTCAGTCATGTCACCAGCTCACAGACCTCAGCAACAAATGCCAGATGTTCCTCCTGACATGCTGAACATGCCCACCACTTGAGTGTAATGAAAGGGCCAGTGCGCCTGACTCATGGTCTAGAGAGTGTCTGGCTTGGATGAAGCTTGGGAGGGATTGTCTCACTCACTAAGATGCATGGGAAAGAATGTCCTGCTTGAGGGTCTGCCAAACACACCTCAGGTGCAGAATTCATGAATTCTGGGGACCACTTTTTGAAAGTCATCTGTGTCTTGGAACCTTCCCTGAAGGATACCAGTAATGCCTATGGAAGCCATTGACCAATGGGGCAGCTGGAGAGTCCTTTTATATATATTTCTCTCCTTCTCCCAATTTATTCTTTAAAAAAAAGTCCCAGGAAATGCCATCTGTGATGCTGGCAAAGCAGGTGCCAGCTCATGCACAGGCCCCTAGGCCTCCTCTGAATGCTGACCGATATGCAGCTGGAAACCAGTCTGGCTCACCTGTGTTATTAAAACAGGTATTAGGTTTATAAGACTGTGTTTAGTTATTTAGACTATGTGAAATGCTTGTAGGATGCTGTATGTAGTGATCTCGCTTATAACATCTGGTTCCCATGTTAGAACGTTCTATTACGGGTTTACATTGTAATCCTCTGTGACTGGAACTCACCAACCAGGAAAGGAGCACCAATTAATGCAGAAACGCTGGCTTCTTACAGAAGGGGCTAGATCCTGCACACAAGGATGCCTGTTGAAACCTAATGAGCCATTGTGAAACATCAAATAACAAAGACTTTGTTGATTGCGCACACACACACACACTCACAGATGAGGAGGAGACATAGATGGATTTGTCCTATCAGCTTGAACTTGGAGAGGAGGGGGTGGGAGAATAAACGTCCCTAACAAGAAGGAACTATATCTCCATGCTGCTTGGGTTTGGAGAGGGCACGATTTCTAAGCATAAGCAAGGGATCCCCAGTGCTAGGCCTGGGTTAACCTCAGAGAATGTCTAGGGCTTGCATATTACAGCAGTTTCTGTCAACTTTTGGAACCTAAGACTGTCACTCATTGGTGTGTGTGGATTTAACTGCTCGAATGTGGTAATTAACACTCCTTTCTTTTTCTTAGTTAATAACCCTTTAGTTCATTTATTCTGGGTTTGGCTACAAGCATTGTCTCTGGTGCAGGAGCTAAGGTGCCATTGACCTGGGATAAGTGACTGATCCTTTGAGACTAGGAGTAATCTGAATATTGTTGTGAGTTTTGGTGTAAGGGACCATCCATCACAAAGACAAGCTTTCTTGGAAAAAAGGGTAGGTCAGAGAATCCAAGGGGATTGTCTGTGACTCCATGTTGAGGCTGTTATGGTGCTTGAGGAATTTATATCTGTACTTGATTGGTGAAATCTAAGTATAGAACTCACAACCAAATTGGGGTTTGTGCCCTGGCTCTTCACAGCCTGCCCTGCAATTGGGATTCACATTCCTGTGCCATACCAGACAGCTTGACAACATCCATAAGCAACGTGGGGAGGACTTGAATAGTTAGAGAATGCAGCAATCCTGCTGCTGGCCAGTAACCCAGGTGAGTTTTCCTCCTGATGTCAAGTCACTGCCATCTGTGTGAGTACTCACCCTCAGGAGTGTGGATTATGTAGACTAGTCCAGAATCACATAGCTTAACTCTCAGCGTTCAGGAAATGTCAGTTCACCGCTTCTCTCTGTCCCTCTGGGAGTGGGTTACCCTGTGGTTACATAACCATTAGCACTATTGGGAACACATTGAAAGTTTTGAAATTTCAACAAAAATAGAGCCTGGGACAATGACAAATGACAATTTCTCCAATAGTGGAACATACCATCGTATCCTAATATCATATCATAGTATCATACTGTCCTTCTCCAGCCCTAGTATCTCATTTGTGTCTCATACAGATGGTCTGCAGCATTAAAGATATCCTTATTGCAGACCACCATGTGAGATGAGATCGGGACCATTGGACTCTCTTGGTATGCCAGGGATAGGGTAGGACTTTCATGGATGATTGCTTGTTTCTTACCACCAGATCTCCAAGAAAGGGTGTAAATATATGTAAGGAATGGTACATGATATGACCACATCTTGATATTACAGATATCTTTTTATCTGGTTTGGAGCACTGATGTCTTTACTAATGGTGCTAATAAAAGTGGTTAAAGCTTTTCTTTGTCCTAGGTGGGAATGTTGTTGTTGTGCACATCGGGATTCCCAACTGGATGCTGAACTAGATAACCTGCATTTTATTGTGCCTGAACTCAATGGAGCTGCTCATGGAGTGCAGTACTACCCAATCTGATTAGGGAGATAAGGCCATGCTCTTCATACTAATTTCCTGTCACTGAATCTGAGCATTGTTTTACATTTGCATAACATTGTTTGTATCAATTCGTTTCATACAGAGTTCAAGTCGATAGAAGAATCCAAGGTTGACTTAAAAGGAGACAAATCTGAATTATTTTCTGATCGCTGACTTAAGTGCCCTTCGATTGGCGGGGCCTGGGAAAGGGACGGTGAAGGTGGTTCTATCCTCATTTATAAGTCATGACTAACCCTCTTTAAGTTAGTGGAGTCCTGCTGGTGATGCAAACGAGAGCAGAGTCAGACACAGCGCTTGGAAATGAATTAGAATGCTACCAGATGCTCTGTCTTCTGGGACAAAGGTTCATTTAAATATTATTCAGTCCTGCAAAAAGCCCAGTGTTAGCTCTTCGGGAATATGTGTGACACAGCATCCTAAAGGGGGAATGAGCTTTGGAGAGGGTCACTCAATATGCTATGGCAGTTGAGGTCCCACTTCTATTACTATGTGCCATTTAGATTATGCTAATGACTAGAAATCTCACAAAAGACAATCCAATTGTGCAAAGTGCTGTACATACACATAGAATCATAGAATGTCAGGGTTGGAAGGGACGTCAGGAGGTATCTAGTCCAACGCCCTGCTCAGAGCAGGAACAACCCCAACTAAATCATCCCAGCCAGGGCTTTGTCAAGCCTGCCCTTAAAAACCTCTAAGGATGGAGATTCCATCACCTCCCTTGGTAACCCATTCCAGTGCTTCACCACCTTCTTAGTGAAATAGTTTTTCCTAATACCCAACCTAGACTTTCCCCACTGCAACTTGAGACCATTGCTCCTTGTTCTGTCATCTGCCACCACTGAGAACAGATTAGATCCATCCTCTCTGGAACCCCCTTCAGGTAGTTGAAGGCTGCTATCAAATCCTCCCTCATTCTTCTCTTCTGCAGACTAAACAATCCCAGTTCCCTCAGCTTCTTCTCATAAGTCATGTGCTCCAGCCCCCTAATCATTTTTGTTGCCCTCCGCTAGACTTTTTCCAATTTTTTCACATCCTTCTTGTAGTGTAGGGCCCAAAACTGGACATAGTACTCCAGATGAGGCATCACCAATGTTGAATAGAGGGGAATGATCACATCACTCAATCTGCTGGTAATGCCCCAATTTATGCGGCCCAAATTGCAATTAGCCTTCTTGGCAACAAGGGCAAAAAGGTAATATGATGGGTAGAGTTGTTTTGTTCGAACCAACATGTACAAGATGAGAGGCGGCACCTTGCTATGTAGAGGGATTGTACCTTGCTACATAGAGGGGTTGCACCTCAATATGTCAGGAGTGATGTGTAATTTGTTTGTACCTCTGTATAAGAATACATCCCTCGGGCAGTGTCTTTGTCCAGCCTAGGGGGCAGTGGAAAGTCCCGCCATTGACTGAGTTGAGTCCATTGCCAGGGAGCACATAAGTACTAGCTAGCAGCACTTTAGCAGCACTTTGGACTTCGTTGGTCTGGGAGCTGGAGACTGTGTTTCTCAATGATAATAAACCTGGCCAACGTGCCTTCGTACCTTACTAGAGTCTGTGGTCACTGGGGGTTTTCTCGGGATCTGCTGTGTCAGCTATCTGCACAGAGCTGAGACAGCACACAGAGGGAACACACGCATGCAGCCGATTGATATTAACATTGAACAGAGCAGAGCACCACACCGGTAGCATCTGACAACAATAGGCACTACATTAGCCTTTTTCCAGTCATCTGGGACCTCCCCCAATCACCATGAGTTTTCAAAGATTATGGCCAATGGCTCTGCAATCACATCCACCAACTCCTTCAGCACCCTCGGATGCAGCGCATCCGGCCCCATGGACTTGTGCTCGTCCAGCTTTTCTAAATAGTCCCGAACCACTTCTTTCTCCACAGAGAGCTGGTCACCTCCTTCCCATACTGTGTTGCTCAGTGCAGTAGTTTGAGAGCTGACCTTGTTTGTGAAGACAGAGGCAAAAAAAGCACTGAGTACATTAACTTTTTCCACATCCTCTGTCACTAGGTTGCCTCCCCCCTTCAGAAAGGGGCCCACACTTTCCTTGACTTTTTTATTGTTGTTAACATACCTGAAGAAACCCTTCTGGTTACTCTTAACATCTCTTGTAGCTGCAACTCCAAGTGTGATTTGGCCTTCCTGATTTCAGTCCTGCATGCCTGAGCAAGGTTTTTATACTTCTCCCTGGTCATTTGTCCAATCTTCCACTTCTTGTGAGCTTCTTTTTTGCATTTAAGATCAGCAAGGATTTCAGTGTTAAGCCAAGGTGATTGCTTGCCGTATTTACTATTCTTTCTACACATCAGGATGGTTTGTTCTGGCAACCTTAATAAGGATTCTTTAAAATACAGCCAGCTCTCCTGAACTCCTTTGCCCCTCATGTTATTCTCCCGGGGATCTTGCCCATCATTTCCCTGAGGGAGTCAAAGTCTGTTTTTCTGAAGTCCAGGGTCCGTATTCTGCTGCTCTCCTTTCTTCTTTGTGTCAGGATCCTGAATTCTACCATCTCATGGTCACTGCCTCCCCAGGTTTCTATCCACTTTTGCTTCCCCTACTATTTCTTCCCAGTTTGTGAGCAGCAGGTCTAGAAGAGCTCTGCCCCTAGTTGGTTCCTCCAGCACTTGCACCAGAAAATTGTTCCCTACACTTTCCAAAAACCTCCTGGATCCTCTGTGCACCACTGTATTGCTCTCCCAGCAGATATCAGGGTGATTAAAGTCTCTCATGAGAACCAGGGCCTGCGATCTAGTAACTTCTACTAGTTGCCAGAAGAAACCTCATCCACCTCATCCTCCTGGTCTGGTGGTCTATAGCAGACTCCCACCACGACAAGACCCTTGCTGCTCACACTTCTAAACTTAATCCAGAGATTCTCAGGTTTTTCTGTAGTTCATACCGGAACTCTGAGCAGTCATACTGCTCTCTTACATACAATGCAACTCCCCTACCTTTTCTGCCCTGCCTGTCCTTCCTGAACAGTTTATATCCATCCATGACAGTACTCCAGTCATGTGAGTTATTCCACCAAGTCTCTGTTATTCCAATCACATCATAGTTCCTTGACTGTGCCAGGACTTCCAGTTCTCCCTGCTTGTTTCCCAGGCTTCTTGCATTTGTGTATAGGCACTTAAGATAACTCGCTGATTGTCCCACTTTCTCAGTCTGAGACAGGAGTCCTCCCTTCTTGCACTCTCCTGCTTGTGCTTCCTCCCGATATCCCATTTCCCTTCTTATCTCAGGGCTTTGGTCTCCTTCCCCCAGTGAACCTAGTTTAAAGCCCTCCTCACTAGGTTAGCCAGCCTGCTTGCGAAGATGCTTTTCCCTCTCTTCATTAGGTGAAGCCCATCTTTACCTAGCACTCCTCCTTCTCGGAACACCATCCCATGGTCGAAGAATCCAAAACCTTCTCTCCGACACCACCTGCGTAGCCATTCAGTGACTTCCACAATTCGATGCTCTCTACCCAGGCCTTTTCCCTGCACAGGGAGGATGGATGAGGAGAACACCTCTTGTGCCTCAGACTCCTTTATCCTTCTTCCCAAAGTCATGTAGTCTGCAGTGATCCGCTCAAGATCATTCTTGGCAGTATCATGGGTGCCCATGTGGTGAAGCAGGAAGGGGTAGTGATCCGAGCACTTGATGACTCTTGGCAGTCTCTCCATCACATCGTGAATCCTAGCTCCTGGCAAGCAGCAGACCTCTTGGTTTTCTCGGTCAGGGAGGCAGATAGATGACTCAGTCCCCTGGGGAGGGAGTCCCTGATCACCACTACCCGTCTCCTTCTCTTGGGAGTGGTGCTTGTGGAACCCCCATCCCTAGGACAGTGCACCTCATGCCTTCTAGTTGGTGGAGTCTCCTTCTGCTCCCTTCTCTCAGATGTATCATCTAGTCCACTTTCTGCATTAGTACCTGTGGAGAGAATGTAAAAACGGTTACTCATCTGTATCTCCATTGCTGGTACATGGATGCTCCTCTTTCTTCTTCTGGAGGTCACATGCTGCCAAATTTCTTCACTGTCCCACTGTCCCCACTGCGCAGCCTGCTTTCATTTTTCAGGACATTGTACCCATAGAAGCATATCCTGATGTCTGTCCAGAAAATCTTCATTTTCTCTTATGCAACTCAGGGTCGATACTTGTTTCTCCAGACCTTGAACCTTGTCTTCCACACAGAGTGGGAGCAAGAGACGGTTCCTGCTCCAAAGGGTTTAGAATCTAAATAATCGAGACAAAACAGGCAGATGATGTTGTCCAGTCCCAGCTTCTTACAGTCAGAGGTTCAGGGACACCCAGAACATGAGGTTGCTTCCCTGACCTTGGATGATATCCACTGATTGACCTATCCTCCATTAACTTTTCCACTTCTTTTCTGAACCCAGTTATACTTATGCCGTCACAGCATCCCCTGACAATGAGTTCTATGGTTGATTGTGTTTTGTGAAGAAATACTGCCTTATGTTTGTTTTAAACCTGCTGTCTGTTAATTTCATTGGGTCACCCCGGGTCTTGTCTTGTCATAATGGGTAAACAACACTTCCTTATTCACTTTCTCCACACTATTCTTGACTTTATAGACCTCTATCATACCCACAGTTAGTCGTCTCTTTTCTAAGCTAAACAGTTCCAGTCTTTTTTCTCTCTCCTCATATGGAAGCTGTTCCATACCCCTCATCATTTTTTTGCCCTTCTCTTTATTTTTTTTCCAGTTCTAATGTATCCTATTGGCTGAAGTAATATTTTATTGGACCAACTTCTGGCCAATAGAGACAAACTTGGGAAATGCAATAACATATCAGCACAAATTAATGGCAATTATATCGAATGATTTCATTGCCTTAGTTAAAATAACTGCAGAAATGTATCAAAATGCTGCTTCACAGTGAAAACAGCAGAAATGACACTGGCGGGGGTTATACTTCTATTGAGATAATTGTATTAACATATGACATTTCATAAGTAATTCATTAAGCAAAGTCAACAAATGGAATCAACATTAAAATACCATTAAGAACGCCAGGGAAACCACTAAGCTTTCTTTCCTACTCTCACACACTAGCCCTCCCATAAGTATGTGAATTGAATAACCTTCAACTAGACTTGCAGAGCTGGAGTGTTGTTTGTATTTGTAGATGTGTATGGAAAGAATGGTAGAAGCCATAACAGGCTCTGTACTAACGTGTGAAATGGATCTTTCATTTTAACTCTTCCCCTTCCCATTTTCACTTGTTCTCCAATGTAAAGTTCTTTTGGGCTGTTATTCCCATGCCATGGTTCACTTGGAGATGGTTTATCTTGACCGGAGTGGGGAGCTTCAGTACAAGCTATTTTGCCATTTTAGAAATAGTAATTCACATGCAAATACAGAACAAACAAACTCACTGATATATTTATCCTGTCTTTTTCAACCAGAAATGTTGTTTCTGGCCAATTCAACAACAGGAAATAGACTTTTGTTCAAATTTGACTGGCTTGGTATCTCTTGTAGCAATCCAAGGCATATGCCCACTTTGAAGGAGATAGGTTCAGAAGTTCTGAAGTGGAAAAGGGACAGTGCTGGGAACCTCATGCTATTGAGTTCTCGTCTTTATCACGGACTGGCCTGAATAATGCCTTGTATATAAACACCAGTTTCCAAATGTCATTAGATTAAGTCTCTCAACATCCTGATACAATCAGCAATCCCAATGGCCCCACATTACTTCAAAGAAAATTGTATTTTTCTCCATCTGTAGAAGTGATATAAATCTCACTATTTTCAACTATAGACTAACCCAACCCATGACCCTCTAGCTGATGTGATTTAATGGCGTTAAACACAGTAATAAACCAAATAATATTTCCACTTACTGATGTAAATGTTCACAACTGTAAAATGACTCAACTGCTTTTCTTAAAATGTGGCTTGGTTTTAAGACTTGGGAGCTCAACAGAATGAGCCAAAATTGAAGACAGTGTTTTGTATCTGTAAATTATTGTATATCATGTTGTAAAAAATTGTTTTGATATATACATTTAATTTGATACAGCTTTACACTAATTATATTATTATAATTCTATAAAGAGATGCTATAATTTAAGAATCAGAGGGGTAGCCGTGTTAGTCTGGATCTGTAAAAGCAGCAGAGAATCCTGTGGCACCTTATAGACTAACAGAGGTTTTGGAGCGTGAGCTTTCGTGGGTGAATACCCACTTCGTCAGACGCAGGTAGTGGAAATTTCCAGGGGCAGGTATATATATGCTAGCAAGCAAGCTAATTACATTGGTGGACGTGCAGGTGAATGAACCAGTGATGGTATGGCTGATCTGGTTAGGTCCTGTGATGGTGTCGCTGGTGTAGATATGTGGGCAGAGTTGGCATCGAGGTTTGTTGCATGGATTGGTTCCTGAGCTAGAGTTACTATGGTACGGTGTGCAGTTGCTGGTGAGAATACGTTTCAGGTTGGCAGGTTGTCTGTGGGCAAGGATTGGCCTGCCACCCAAGACCTGTGAAAGTGTGGGATCATTGTCCAGGATGGGTTGTAGATCCCTGATGATGCGTTGGAGGGGTTTTAGCTGGGGGCTGTATGTGATGGCCAGTGGAGTCCTGTTGGTTTCTTTCTTGGGTTTGTCTTGCAGTAGGAGGCTTCTGGGTACACGTCTGGCTCTGTTGATTGATGTTTTCCTAATTTCCTCGTGCGGGTATTGTAGTTTTGAGAATGCTTGGTGGAGATTTTGTAGGTGTTGGTCTCTGTCTGAGGGGTTAGAGCAGATGCGGTTGTACCTCAGTGCTTGGCTGTAGACAATGGATCGTGTGGACATGTGCCAAATGGACTGGAAGGTAAAAAATCCACTGCATCTACATACTACACAGACCACAGTGAGAGATTATGCCATATACACTATCAAAGAAACTGAGGAACCACTGATCAGCATCCTATACAGCAAACAGGAAAACATCAAAAAAAAGAGCTCTCCAACCTGGAGACTTGGTCATTAATAACCAAACTTCCATAAAAACGGACTTCACTAAAATAAGACAGGAGATCTACAGCACTCACTTCACACTCTCTACAAAGGAAAAAGGACTGTAAGCTGTCTAAACTCCTACCTGCCACATGGGGCCACAACCGTGGTACCCCTAACCCACCCAGCAATATCGTCAATCTATCCAACTACACACTCAGCCCAGAAGAAAAGTCTGTCCTATCTCGGGGACTCTCTTTCTGCCCTGCCACCCCCACCAACATGATACAGTTCTGTGGCGATCTGGAAGCCTACTTTCGCCGTCTGCGACTCAAAGAATACTTCCAGGACAACACTGAACAGTGCACTGATACACAGGTACCCTCCCCCACCAACAGCACAAGAAGAAGAACTCCACATGGACTCCTCCTGAGGGTCGAAATGACAGTCTGGACCTATACATTGAATGCTTCCGCCGACGTGCACAGGCAGAAATCGTGGAAAAAACACCCGCTTGCCTCATAACCTAAGTCGTGCAGAACGCAATGCCATCCACAGCCTCAGAAACCACCCTGACATTATCATCAAAGAGGCTGATAAAGGAGGTGCTGTTGTCATCATGAACAGGTCTGACTACCAAAGGAGGCCGCCAGACAACTCTCCAATACCAAATTCTACAGGCCACTTCCCTCAGATCCCACTGAGGAATACACTAAGAAACTGCACCATCTACTCAGGACACTCCCTACACTAACACCAGAACAAATCAGCATACCCTTAGAGCCCCGACCAGGGTTATTCTATCTACTACCCAAGATCCACAAACCCGGAAATCCTGGACGCCCCATCATCTCGGGCATTGGCACTCTCACTGAAGGACTGTCTGGATATGTGGACTCTCTACTCAGACCCTATGCCACCAGCACTCCCAGCTATCTCCGTGACACCACTGATTTCCTGAGGAAACTACAATGCATTGGTCACCTCCCAGAAAACACCATCCTAGCCACCATGGATGTAGAGGCTCTCTACACAAACATCCCACACACAGATGGAATACAAGCTGTCAGGAACAGTATCCCTGATGATGCCACAGCACAACTGGCTGCTGAGCTCTGTGCCTTTATACTCACACACAACTATTTCAAGTTTGATGACAATATATACCTCCAGATCAGTGGCACTGCTATGGGCACCCGCATGGCCCCACAATACGCCAATATTTTTATGGCTGACCTGGAACAACGCTTCCTCAGCTCTCGTCCACTCACGCCCCTTCTCTACCTACGCTACATTGATGACATCTTCATCATCTGGACCCATGGGAAGGAGACTCTAGAAAAATTCCACCACGATTTCAACAACTTCCACCCCACCATCAACCTCAGCCTGGACCAATCTACACGGGAGGTCCACTTTCTAGACACCACGGTGCAAATAAGTGATGGTCACATTAACACCACCCTATATCGAAAACCTACCGACCGCTACGCCTACCTTCATGCCTCCAGCTTCCATCCCGGGCACATCACACGATCCATTGTCTACAGCCAAGCACTGAGGTACAACCGCATCTGCTCTAACCCCTCAGACAGAGACCAACACCTACAAAATCTCCACCAAAGCATTCTCAAAACTACAATACCCGCACGAGGAAATAGGAAACAGATCAACAGAGCCAGACGTGTACCCAGAAGCCTCCTACTGCAAGACAAACCCAAGAAAGAAACCAACAGGACTCCACTGGCCATCACATACAGCCCCCAGCTAAAACCCCTCCAACGCATCATCAGGGATCTACAACCCATCCTGGACAATGATCCCACACTTTCACAGGTCTTGGGTGGCAGGCCAATCCTTGCCCACAGACAACCTGCCAACCTGAAACGTATTCTCACCAGCAACTGCACACCGTACCATAGTAACTCTAGCTCAGGAACCAATCCATGCAACAAACCTCGATGCCAACTCTGCCCACATATCTACACCAGCGACACCATCACAGGACCTAACCAGATCAGCCATACCATCACTGGTTCATTCACCTGCACGTCCACCAATGTGTATATAGCTTGCTTGCTAGCATATATATACTTGCCCCTGGAAATTTCCACTACCTGCGTCTGACGAAGTGGGTATTCACCCACGAAAGCTCACGCTCCAAAACCTCTGTTAGTCTATAAGGTGCCACAGGATTCTCTGCTGCTTTTATAATTTAAGAGACATGCACAAGGGCTAACCCCAGATTCTGCATTGTGTGGTTTTTGATTCCATAAATATTCAACCTTAATGTTCCATTAGCATAGTTCTTTTAATATTGAATGCACATTAGAAATTAGCCTTGTTTTCTGTTTGGTCATTACCTGAGCATAGAATTAGATATTCATGTCATTCATTCTTATGTACAATTGGTCAACATCCTTCAACCTATGGATTGTCCGCTGTAATTCTCTTTTCTTGTGTCTTCCACTTTTCTGTTTCATTTTCCGTTACTTGCAGTGTCTCATTGGTTACCTGAGTCACATGATTTATTATTCTTATTCATTATCATAATGCCCAGCAGCCCTTGTCATGAACCATTGTGCTAGGCAGTGTATGAACACAGAGCAAAAGGACAGAGCTTAGATATTGTTCTGCTCCCTGATTGGCTGGTTGAAATTTTACAAAGCAGAGAAGAGCACTTAGATGTGAAGAGTGAATATCCACAGTCATATGCAGAAGCACTTGCTCATATTTGAATGAGTAGTTGCCTGAATGTCATTTGTGTAAATGCAAACTCAAATGGGGTTGACTGAAAGGAAGTCAGAAGGAATTTTCAAAAATGTTTGCAAATAGTTGGAACTATTTTCATCCAGCCCTGTGCACATGTATGGTAGTGGGCCCAGATTTTGCCCAGGGAGATCAACCTTAGAAGCCAGAAGGGATTTTTCCGTGATTTGTCCTGCAGTCCGAGTCCTGGGTCTGCACATTTTTCCTTAAGTAAATATAGAGTAGGATATAAGCAGTCGAAAATTCTCAGCATTGATGTAACCATGAAAGGATGAGTGTGAGCTCCCTCTGCTGTTCTGCGTGACTCTATGGGTCATCTTAATGATCTCTGGAATAGTTTTTTTTCCCCTGCTGATGATAGCTCATCTCAATTGATTAGACTCTTCCTGTTGGTAGGCATACTTCCACCTTTTCATGTTCTCTGTATGTATAAATATCTCCTGTCTGTGTGTTCCATTCTATGCATCTAAAGAAGTGAGCTATAGCTCATGAAAGCTCATGCTGAAATAAATTTGTTAGCCTCTAAGGTGCCACTAGGACACCTGTTCTTTTTGCGGATACAGACTAACACGGCTGCTACTCTGAAACCTGACTCTCATCTCTTGTGTGTACACAGGACAGCTTCATCAGTCTTTGAAAACTCCTTCTACAATATGTTTTCCCAGCGGTTTCCACGTTTGAGCATTTACTGTGCCCTTATAGCAATTTAACTGGTAAGTCAAACAAAACGTAGGGATGCTGCTATAATGATCGTGTTGCTCTGGATTTGTGTACTGGACTAATTTGTCTTTGTTCCCTACTGCCTGTCAAATCTACCAGTTGTGATCAATGATCTAGAGGAGTACAGTTTGCTCCAGTTACGTTACCATTTTTAGATTTTCCAGGCCCTAGTCTTTGAATGCATTCGTCTTTCACCAGGGCTCCTTGTGCTTAAGAAGTCATCCGTGCTGTATGCTATTGGTTATGCTGTCATGCACATGTGACAACTAATTAATGCAAACACACCTGTCTAGGATGCTTTGTCCTCCATTCAACTGTCAAGTTTTGACAGTTTCATTTACTGTCCCACTGTTCTTGGATCATCAGGAGGGTGAAATGAATCAGAGCTCCTCATTCACCTGCTCCATGCTGTTCATTACTGTGGCACCTCCCCTTCATCCCCTCTGCAGACTGAACAGTTCCCAGCTTTTAAATCTCTCAGCCTTGAATCTCCTTTGTCCCTTGCCTCTAAATCTCTATTTCTGCTCTCTCCTTTTGAGGATGGACTGAGCAGAACAGAGCACAGTGCTGCAAGTGCAAGCATAGACTTGATGCAGGTAGTGGCATTAGCTACTATATTTCTATCCCTTTATTTACACACCCTAAAATGCTGTTTGCTTTTCTGGCTGTTGCTGCACATTGTCAGAGACTCCTGTACACAACAGGACTGGCAAACAAACCTCAGCTATCATCATCAGTACACTATAAGCAGAGCAGCACAAGGGAGAAACATCCTTAAAAAGGATGAGCAGCAATGGAAACACACACTGGGATGTCACACTACAGAGTGAAGTAACAGAACAAGACAAATAATCACAACTGAAACAAAATAAATAAATAAATAAGAAGAACATAAGAATGGCCCTACTGGGTCATACCAAAGGTCCCTCCAGCCCAGTATCCTGTCCTCTGACAGCAGCCAATGCCAGGTACCCCAGATGGAATTAACAGAACAGGTAATCAGTGATCCATCCCCTGTCACCTATTCCCAGCTTCTGGGGGAAACAAGAATTAAATGTCACAAGATAAAGTGAGAATAAATACACAGGGAAAAGAAAGAATGGCGTGCAAGGGAAATGCAAATCAAGGACTATCTAAAAATAGCAGTCAGGGAACACAGTATGATTTCAGCAGACTGCAAATTGATAATGCATTGTCAAGATCAAAACACACATTTTCACTTGGAGCTCTCAGAGGAGTGCTGCGGTTTCATGGCTTTATTTCATAAGTTGCAGACTGTAGGTGGGAAGGCCTGAGAGGGGCCTAGGGAGAGACGGGTTCTTCTCTGGAAGAAGAGGAAACCCATAGCGCTGAATGTTGTTGTGAATTGTATATAAATAAATTAGACCAAGAAGGGGAATGTTTTAGGGACTTTGGGCTAGTGGAATTTGTTTAAGCAGCACTGAGGTGGGTAAACTGTGGTAGGGCACCTGCAGAGTTTCCTCTGCCTACTATGTGGTGCTTGGGGGCCAGCTTTCCTGTTACAAGACCTCTACACATTCCTGAAAAATAAACAACAGTAAAAATAATAATAGCTGAGAAGAATGTTGCAAAACGCAGGTTCAGCAGCACAATCTATATAAATAAATCAACCCTAGGACTTGGACCACATTTTCTCCAATTTAGTGAGGTAACTGCCAATGGTACTAGCTCCAGAGAAATCATGGGAGAAAAGTGCACTAGCAGCCAGTCAAGTTGCCCCTTGTCCCCACAGATATTTTCTCCTTTACATAGATCATTACTTGTTAGGTTCACTCCCTCTGGAACACCTGACATTGGCAACTGTCAGAGGACAGGATACTGGGCTGGATGGACCTTTGGTCTGACCCAGTACAGGGCCATTCTTCTGTTCTTGATAGCAGGAAATAGTGATATCCTTCAGGACAGTGCTAGCTCTGTCGTGCAATGGGGCCCTGTCAAACTCCTGGCCTTTAGGTCATTATTTCAGACACAACAGTCAAGAGATGAAACAGAGTCGTGTTTTAATATCCACAGCAGAAAGTGCTCCTAGTACAGCAAGCAGGAAAGAATTTAGTTGGAAGGCTTGATAGAAAGCTCCGAATCCCAAATTCAATGAACACCTAAACAGCCATTAAAGGGCATCAGATTAAGGAAGGTGCAAGAGACTTGTTGATATTCAATGTGGCTTCATGTGAAATAGGAGCACAGAACATTTTAAGCATAAAGATGCAACTTTGATATAATTCGCTCAGAAGTTTTATTTCAATGTGGAATAAATAAAAACACAATTCTTGAACTGTCATGATGGGTCTTTGATTAATTGTGCAATATTTTATCCTTTGGAGAAATCTCTTTGACAGAAAAACATATTATGAAAAATAGAACAAAACAAAAAGATGGCTAAGAAAAGATAAAGTGGAGAACTTAAGCCTAATCTGCCTGTATTGTTCCAAACCATGTTAGCGTAAGAGACAAGCGACCAAAAGACAAATGCACTAAGATCCTTTCATGTTCCTGTGATGCATTAGAGTGGGCCTATTGCTCTGACTCTCTCTGGTGTATAGGAAATGATCCATTTAGAGCTGAGCCAATGTTCTGTGGACTCCCAGGTTGTGAACCTCAGAGGTAATAAAGTACCAAAATCCCATCAGAACCAATGGGAGTCAGGCACCAAACCTCATCTGAGGATCTGGGCACACACCAGATACAGGTGCAATGGAACACACTTTGCAGTTTTCCAAGAATTACAGTTCCTTTAATGACAGATTTCAGAGTAGCCGCCGTGTTAGTCTGTATCCGCAAAAAGAACAAGAGTACTTGTGACACCTTAGAGACTAACAAATTTATTTCAGCATGAGCTTTCCTGAGCTACAGCTCACTTCTTCGGATGCATAGAATGGAACATACAGACAGGAGATATTTACACATACAGAGAACATGAAAAGGTGGAAGTATGCCTACCAACAGGAAGAGTCTAATCAACTGAGATGAGCTATCATCAGCAGAAGAAAAGATGCTAACTCATCTCAATTGATTAGACTCTTCCTGTTGGTAGGCATACTTCCACATTTTCATGTTCTCTGTATGTATAAATATCTCCTGTCTGTGTGTTCCATTCTATGCATCTGAAGAAGTGAGCTGTAGCTCACGAAAGCTCATGCTGAAATAAATTTGTTAGTCTCTAAGGTGCCACAAGTACTCCGGTTCCTTTAACATTTTTGGGGAGTGAAATCCAAGAGCATATCTATTGCTGATGTGAAGAAATTCTGTACCAAATACAATACGTATTTCATTAAGCTGATTGCAGAAATTGCTCTAATTTTAAGATAAAGACATTTGGGTTCAGATTCATAGGCACATTTGAGGAAGAAATGAGAAGATGAATGAAAAATTGTCCAGTACCAAAATCTGTGGCTTAAAGAAGACCCCAGCTATTTTCCTTAGCCAGCTGGTGTGTACGATCACACACACTCCCTACATAGCCTGTGAAAGGCACATTGTGGAACAATTGCTAGAGCAGAAATAAAGTGCGTCAATGTCAAGTGGTATCTTATAACTGCAGGGTCTGGCTCCTGCTGTTGTGAGGGGGTCTGAGTTTAATTGATCCCGGAATCAGATGGAAATGCAGGGCCCTTTGGACTGAAATGTCCCACCAAGGGTGTCAAGCAGAGTGTCTTGGTTTGGGAGTTAACTGGACACTGTAGTTACCTGCCCTACTCTCCCAGAGGGAGTCAGGGGTATTTTAAGGAGCACAAATGGTCGATCTCAGGGCCAGATCAGCTGCTCCCAAGGTTCTCCTCTGGCAAATTTCATTCTAATTGATCAATAGAGGCCATCCATACACCCTATTTCCTCCTGGGACTGCAGAGAAACCAGTCTGGGGGCAGGCAGCGTGGGGTGGAGGCCCCATGCCTATTCACTGGCTCTGCCTCCCTAGCACTGATCACTGACAAAGTGCTTCCCAGGGTGCCAGGCTGACAGAGCTATTGAAGTCATTGGCAGCCCCCAGGGTCCCTTCACTCGCCATGGAGGGGGAGCAGAGAAAGATAAGAGAATGTGAGCTCAGTTTTCCCCTGTGCTCAAGCTCAGGGGGAGCGGCGGGGGACATCAGAAAGCAAGTGACAGATTCCTGGTCCTGGGCTACACCAGCCCTAGCATTGGTTGGAGCAGCCCAGGTGCTGCTGCACCCTTTTGCCATCAGTGTATCCTTCCTGATAGACATTAAGGAGCATTTCTAAATCCTCAGAGCCACCTTTTAAAAGGACCTGAGTCCACTTCTGTAGATTCATAGATTTCAAGGCCAGAAGGAACCACTGAGCTCACCTAGTCTGAGCTCCTGTAGCTCACAGGCCATCAAACATCTTTGGATATTTCCCAGAGCAGAACTTTTAGAAAAATATTCAGTCTTGATTTAAATATGGTCAGTGATGGAGAATCCACCACGATTCTCATGTTGCTTGACACAACTTTAGCACAGTGCCACTTACACACACAGTCAGTTTTAAACCTGCACAGACAATTCCCCTCTGCTTGCAAGCAAAATATGGGTTCTGCACATTCACATGTGAGACAGCGAGTGCACACAGGAAGGGATTCTTGTTTGTTTGTTTGGGGATATTTTTATGTTAGTGGCAGTTGGGGAGCAAGGTGGGATGCAGATGGTATTGCAGAGAAAGAAGCTCCAGGGGAATGGATCTGGTCTCTCCTCAATCCGCTTTTTGATCAGAATTACCCCACTGTTGCAAGTTAATGAAATTCTTAATTCTGCCAGCTATGTCCACAATGCAGAGTCTGAGTGAAGGCCAATCACATGCTGTGAAGCGCATGTCAGACAGCAAGAGACCTGTAAGAGACACCATAGTGTGCTGGAAGGTGCAGTTGGTCAGTCTGGGATCACATTAGTGATGGGGCAGGAAGCCAGTGAGACAGCTGGCACATCATCGGGCTTGTTTGAGAAGAATTCCATTTCCAATGCAGTGCTATGTGCATGTCATGTCAGATAAAGCTGCCTAACAGGCCACCGTTGAGATTTTCTCACCCATGACTTCACTCCTTACTGCTTGGGAGCTCAGCTCTCAGCTGCTGTAATTAGATTTCCCAGATTAATCTAAAATGCAGATTAGCATAATTTAGCATGTCAGTGTTGCTGCTTGCTGTGCACTATCAATTCTGATGGCAGCTTGGGCAGCTAGCTCTCTGCTCACACACCACAATAATAACTTTGGGATAATGAATAGACTAACCTATAAGATAAGGACACCCCAAGATTTTTAGGGTGAGGAAATTAGTTATGAGAAATGAGGCAGAACATTCCTAAGAATATTTTGGTGGCCATCAGACCCTATAATAGGCCCAAACATGATGTAGGTGGCAGACCCTGGCCATTGAACTTGCTTGGCACGCCAGAGAGACAGGCTAGGACCCCTGTGGATCACCACCTGTCCTCAAGCGTCTATGGGAACTGTGAGTAAGTGTATGGGCTGATGTGGGACATCAGTCTGATACTGCACTACAGCTACATTCGCTTTTGGATTGGAACGTGTGGGCTTTTATTAACAGTATTAATACAAAAATATTACAGACTCAGCTTGGCCCTGGCTGCGGGTGTTGCTGCTGCGCAAGTCAGTGTCCCAACAAGACCAAGATCATGACTCTGCTGTGCCTCATTCTGGGGCTAGAACCCATGGAGCCTCAGAGGTCTAATTACTTTACGAATCGGGGATTCTAAGTAATCACTAGAGCCAGCATTCTCAATAATCAACTGACAAATCAAGGAACACTAGTCAGTGCTTTGCATGCTGGTTTCTGGAATGGGATGTCCATTGTTTCGTGGTCTATTTTTGGTGTAGCAGTTATAACTATACGCTCTTGGTACTGCAGTTCCTAGAGAGGACCAAGCAATGTTGTAAGGTAGAGGTCAGTAAAGTGGGGGGAGTTCTGTGCGTGGGAGCATGGAGTGGCTGTCTTACAGTTCTCTGCCTCATCAGCCTGGCATAGACAGGGCCTGAGCTGTGCTCTCCAGCAGGGCAGTACAAGAAAGAAAGTAGAAGCTACAGGAGGAGGCTGAGGGAAAAGCCTTAGCATGAAAGAAAAGAATTTTGGCAAAAGCTGTGAGGGGAAGAACAGTGGCACTACTCGCTGTCTGAATGGCTCCATGCTCCAATACAAGAGGAACAG
Source organism: Chelonoidis abingdonii (assembly GCF_003597395.2). Taxonomy (NCBI): domain Eukaryota; kingdom Metazoa; phylum Chordata; order Testudines; family Testudinidae; genus Chelonoidis; species Chelonoidis abingdonii. The sequence goes on along the minus strand of NC_133772.1, from coordinate 138,944,301 downwards.
CAAGTAGTGAACAACAGGGCCTTCCAGATGGAGGGACAAGTGGGGCAATTTGCCCCAGGCCCCGGGCCCCACAGGGGCCCCCACGAGAGCTTTTCAGGGCCCCTGGAGCAGGGTCCTTCACTCGCTCCGGGGGCCCCGGAAAATTCTCTCGGGGCCTGGGCCCCCGGAGCTTCTTCTGCTCCAGGTCTTTGGTGGTGATTTGGTAGCGGGAGGTCCTTCTGCTCCAGGACCCACCACTGAAGAGCCAGGTCTTTGGCAGCAATTTGGAAGCATGAACCCCCAGCCGCAGAAGACCCCAGGACCCTTGAATCTTCTGGGGGGCTCCTGGTGAACAAACTGCAAGAACGGAGGTCACAGTCAAAAGACGAGTTGTGGCTGAAAAATTATCTCCCTTTTCTTACTTTCTTCCCTGTGGGAAAGAGATTTAAAACTGTAAAGAGAGAACTATTTTTTCTCCGTTTTTTTATCGTTCCTTTGCCTGATAACCCAAAAAATCCAAAACAAAACAAAAAATCCAATAGGAAATTTAATCAAAATTGTTATCTCATTTGGTTTGAGAGAGTGACTCAAATTGAAACAAAACAAACATTTTTGTTTCTTTTAGGAATTTCCCACTGAAAAATAAAATTTAACTGAAAACAATATTTGCCCGCAAAAAAGTTCAGTTTTAATGAACCGTGTTTTCAGGGGAAGATTTTTTGGTGGCAGCCAGTGTAATTGGTGTAAGAAGATCGGAAAGCTTTGTGCTGCTTCCTATTAGGTAGGCAAAGCACAAGAATACAGGTAAGTGCCCAAATATGTGCCATGGGTGATTCTGCCAATGACATTCTACATGACTTCCCACTTACTAGCGTGGAAATGAAAAATGATACTGAAGTGAAAACAGTATTTGATCATATTATACACAGAAGAGACAAATTTAATAGTTAAAGGTGAGTGAAATTTTTTGGTTAAATAGTAAATTTTCCAAAAAAATGTAGTTTTGGGTCAATCAAAAATGATTTGCACCTTCAGATTGAATTCGGTGAATAGTTTGGACTAAATACAAAATGAGGACTTGTTTGTCTAAAAAACTGTTCATCTTGTCATTTTTTAAAAGAACAGTTTCTGCGTTTTATTTCAAAATATCATTTCAAAATGATGATTGGAACTTTTGTTCAAGCTGCATGGAGTTTTTGTTTGTTTCAGCAAGAAAAAAAATCAGTTTGGGTTCAGAACAAACCACTCCCCCTCTTTTTTAGAAAGATTTTTCAGTTCAGCCACCTAACCCAAAAAATCGTCTATTCAGTCAGCTGTAAAGAGGAAGTGCTAGGAAAAGAGCTGGTACTTTTCAAAGAGCCATTCAGGTGTTGCTGAAAAGTTCAAATATGGGGACAAAAAAAGAATAACCAGTGACAGTAGGTTTGAAGAACACTAAGATGCCACAGTATCTCACAAGATCAAAAGCTGAAACTCAGATTGCAAGAAACAAAGCAACAGCATTGCAATTTAAGTGCTAGCAGCAGAAGAGAGCCCATCTTACACAGTATTGTTGAGCTTCTGCTGAGCAGTAGAAGACACAGTTTGGTTTTCCATTGGAAGGGAATCAGGGCTGTGAATCTGGGGTATTTCCTTTGTGTAATTTGTTTTCTTTACATACATACACCAATCTGTGCACAGAGGAGGTGTTAAACAGCATGCCGGCAATCCCCTATTCCAGGGACCTCAAACACCAGCGTCAGGTTCCCAGGGAGCGACAATCTCCAAGGATTGATTCTAGTTAGATAGGTTAAAGATGAAAGCCATCTCCCTTGCTGCTTGCCACAGCCCTCCCACAAGAAATGATCACAAAACTAATTGCAATACATCAGCTATTCCACAGCGATGTGCTCTTGTGCCAAAAAGCAAGACATTATGTAGCAGCGCCAGCGGGTCACTCCCCCGCCCCGAAAAGCATGTTATTGTAGCGAACCTGAGAAAAGAATCTGAAAGGAGCAAAGGGACCAGACCTGCAATCCAAGAGGTTTTTAAGGCCCAGCTTGACAAAGCCCTGGCTGGAATGATTTAGTTGGGGATTGATCCTGCTTTGAGCAGGGAGTTGGACTAGATGACCTCCTGAGGTCTCTTCCAACCCTAATCTTCTATGATTCTAAAAATATCATCCAGCTAGGGAGGGCTACAGAAGGATCTCTTAAAGAGGAATAACAAGAAAAGTGTCATCAAGCCACTAAGCCACCGCTGGGAACAATATCCAGCACAAGAGGGAGAAGGCAACTCATGTCCATTTGTACCAGCTAAACTCTGAGGCTCTCTGTTAATCTCTGACCACTCCAGCTGGTGAGCTTCTGTGAAAACTTTAATTCCCCAAAGACTTTGCTATTCTGCTCTGTCCCTGAGCAGCATTCACGCTGGAGTGCCTACTTCTGACAAACTAGCTCCACGCTATTAATACATTACACGTCATACTGTGCCCAGGAGCTTCCACACTGTTTTGGGCACTTATATTTGTATAACTGCAGCCAAATTCCTCTGCCATCTCACCGATTGCTCCATGGTTGTGCTAGTGATTGTAACAGAAAAATGTGGCCCACTTGTATAATGTTGCACTGATGTTTATCCTACCACAGCTACATCAGCCCTTACCAATAGAGCCCCTGCAGCTGGGTGAGTCAAGGGAGCACCACAGAGGCAAACCTGAGCACCCCTATATTGCTTTACACACTCATAGAATAAGGCACAGGCCCACACACAGTGAGAGGGGACACTTGTGAAGATGGAGAAGTGAGTTGTTGTGGTGTATAAGTAATTTCATGGGGAGAAAACACCAGGTGCTAAAGGACTTTCTAGTACAGCATTGAAAGGCAGAACAAGACCCCATAGCTGGAAACTGAAGTCAGATAATGCAAAGCAGAAATAAGGCATGTAATTTTAATAGTGAGAGTGACTAACCACTGGAACAAACTACCAAGGGGAGTGGAGGATTCTCCATCTCTTGATGTTTTCAGATCAAGAGCGGAGGCCTTTTTGAAAGACATGCTTTAGTCAAACACAATATGGGGGTAACTGGGTGAAATTCAAAGGCCCGTTCTATACAGCAGCTTGGACTGGATGATCTAATGGTCTCTTCTGGCCTTAAATGCCATGAATCTACAAACACACACACACTTGTCAATTTTGAGGTGGGCAAACATTTAGTGGGATGAGTTTGGCATGGGCGCTTCACCTAGAGAAAGCAAACCACACACGTGTGAGGTAGATCATCTTACATATGGAAAAGTAAAACATGTGCAAAGCTGTGTCACACCATGCCACCATCAGGTCTATGTACACCACACTTACTACAGAAAACTATGTGACAAAGCTTTTAGAGTTTTTAATAGTGATAATGGGACTATTTTTCGCATCCCTCTGCTTGGGAAGCCAGATGCTGGAGAAGTAGAACAACTCCTTGGCATGTCTCTAAAGTCAAGAACCTTGGGCTGCGTTGACCCAATGGGTGTAGGAAGGAAGCAAACTCCACAGTCATGGGACTCTTTTCCAAGGCTCAGTCACAGAATTGAGCTGACTGGATTTCAGAGCATGTTTCACAGTTAACTATTTCCCCAGGCAGTTGCAGAGCTGAGTTGAAGGTTGAGAAGACAGTTAGTCCTCCTGGTCTGGGAAGATGTTATTACTGATGTCCATGCAACTAGTATTTCTTGTATTTTTTTAAGAAGCTAATATTGTTTTCATGATGTGCAGCACCCAGCGCAGAGGATTGGCCTGTTTTGTAAACGAGCCTCCATCACTCCAATATGTCTTATTTGAAGTTTAGGAGGAAGAGTCGTTCATCTCCATCGCTCCATCCCAAACATAGCCCTCCAATAAGGAAGAAATAGTGATAATCCCTCTAGCAGTCAAAACAGTAACTAAAGAAAAATCAGGAGTGTGAGACAAAAGGGGGCAAAAGCGAATTAGAACAGCAGCACTACAGGACATTTCTCTAACAGGCAGCAGCAGCAGCAGCAGATGCAATAGGCTTAGTGAATATGCTGGCCTGGGAGAACTGGCTCCGGGGGGCTCTCCACTGAGAGGAGGTGTGGATGGTGCTGATAAAGGAGGGAAATATTTGGAGAGCTGTGAACAAATAAAACAGAAGGCAGAGGAGGCTATTAGCACCTTCCGTAAGAGGAGCTTGATGCCTGGCCTGGTGCCATGTTAGCTGACAGATTTCAAGTGCAGACTCTTATAGGAAATCACATGGGCCCTGCCTTGATCTCTCACCAAACAGTTCTTGCTCACTTCATGGATAACACTTGTCTGTAGCATGTTATGCCAGGTAGGGCAAACCCAGCATGCTCCTCTGCAATATGGCAGATCCCTGTCTGTAGCACATCTGGTGCAGAGCCTTGGGAGGGAGTTCTGGAAAGGACCCCCCAGCCCACCCCTTTGGTGCGATAACACTGCTCACATTCGTTTGCTATGTGGGTTTTATACTTTCCTCTGAACCAGGCAGCATTGGCCATAGTCTGAGACAGAATCTGGGGCTAGACAGACCCCAAATCTGTCCCAGTGAGATGATTATGGCAGCCCTACACTGCTCCAGAAAGAAACCCACCTTTCTCACCAATTACCACATCCCTTTTACTGGGAGAACTGTAAATCCTGCCTTGCTGGATAAATTGATAGTTTCTGTGAATTTGCCCAAGCAGAATGTCTCTGTTTGCAGACAGGAATATCACAGTGAAAAAAGTCGGGTATTTTTCAACTATAGGTTGTATGCACTGACTCACTCCCCTTGGGATAAGATGGGCTCTCATTTGCCCAAATATTTCAGCTGGGTCCCAGAAACATGTTTGGCCAAGGTCACTGGAACAAACGCCCCAGGATATCAGCCATGAAGAGCAGGTACAGCTTCCTTGTTTAAAGGTCTTGTGCAAAGATTCTCCTCTCCAGGTCTCTCTAGACCAGGCAATCAGCACTTTTTCCAGTGAGTGAGCTCTGGTGAGCTAGCTTCACGTGACCAAAACCTCCACTGAGCACCAATGTTGACACAGTTTGATCACATTAGTTCAGTGCTGGAGGGTGGGATACAGATTTACTCCATTGGTGTTCGAGGGTTTCAGTGAAGCTAGCTCAGATGAAAGCACTATTTCCTCCTAGTCTAGACAAGGCCTTGGCAAATTGCGTACTATTGAATGTCAATGTCTAGTTCAGAAGGAAGCGTTTCCATTCATTGTCACTAATTCAAGATGACGATTCACTTGCTCCCATCTAGCGGGCAAGCAGAGAGTCATGGGGACATGGCATCTCAGTCCTGCATTTGGCCTCCCAAAGGTTCCCCACTAAGTGACTAACAATGGCACAAGAACTAAGGGGCCTTGTTCCAATGGCCACAGCCTCTGTTCACTGAGGATGAAGCTGCAGTGCCAGTGAGGTCAGTGGAAGAACACCTAGGAATTCCACGGGGTTCCTTGACTCCCTTTAAAGCTCCCTGTCCCAGGGTGACTGGCTTATTAAGAGGGGTCCCATCTTAACTCATCCCTCTGGCTGGAGACAAGGGTGGGCAGGTCGTAGGGCTAACACCAGCTTTTCTGGGGTGCAGATAGGAGAGAAGCCAGTGGAGAGTCAAAGGAGACTCCACTAGGAAGCCTGGGGAGTTGCTGCTTACTAGGGAGCAAATGGAAGCTCAAAGGGACAGGAGGCTGCGAATGTCTCTACACAGCGAGACGCTCCCCAGTGCCCAGGCAGAGGCCTGCATGGTGCAGGCTGCCAGCTGAGAAGCTAGAGTGTGGAGAGACAATCTGCTAGCGGAATGCCCCAGGACTGGACGAGGAGCCCTGTGAGCCATCTGCAAAGCCTGAGTGGACTGCTGGTGTTTACTGGTGAGCTGTGATAATAAACCCAGCCAGAGTGTCACTCAACACATGAACCCAGTGTTGACGTCATCGAGGCACTCGGGGGGTGAAACTGAGGGAGAGCCAGCCAGAAGTCAGACCAGATGGTCAGCCCTGCTCCAACTGTCAACACACAATTAATCCAATTAACTCAGGACATGCCCCCTGTGAGGGCACTGCTGGCCAGGGGGACAGTCCACCGGCAGCAATGAGGAGATGGAAGAGCAGACAAATGCCTCTGGGTCAGGGCTTGGGACATTCCTGTTCCTGAGCAGAGGCCTGTATTCCAAGTGGGTGCAGATCAAAGGCGCTGCCCAGCTAGTGGGAGGACAGCCCGAGGTGCCTGCTGAGCAGGAGCACAGAGACATTCAGCTCTAGAAGGTGCCACCGGTTCATCCTGAGTGAAAATAATCATAAGTGACATGATTTAATGTCCCCTTCCCACGTTTCGTTGTGTGAGGTAATGGCCCAAATACCCCCCAAACCACATTTCTGCGCCCATTTATCCAGGTCTTGCTGTTTGGCTTTGCGGCCTGTGTTCGTACATATTGCTCTGTGCCTCGCTGCACTCAAATAGCCACAAAGAATTCCATTCCTGTGCTCTGTTCCGACAAGACGAAAACACAGCACAAAATAAACAGCTCTCTAGCTGAGATCTTTTCATTGGAACCAGGGCTTATAAACCCAAGAAATCCACATCAAGCCTGCAGATGGCCCTTAGTGAAAACTCATAGAAGAACCAGCGGGACTTCTTGAACTTTCAGCATCCATGATAACAGCAGCACCTTTGGAAACAGCATTTAGGGCCCTGACCTCTTTGCGTATGTTGCACTTCATGGGTGCTGGACGGGCCTTGAGACCAGTTAGTATTCGCAGTGGGTGGGGAGAGAAGGGAGCATGGTTGGTTTTTGTGTGAGATACAAAAAACAAGGTCCCTCACGGCTGCAAGCAGGAAGGGAAGCAGTGACTGGGAAAGTCACTCTGATTAACTGGGCAACTGAGACTTGAGCGGCTGCAGCAGCAGTTTTGGGTGGCATCAGTGGCTTCAGATTCAGACTCTGCCTACTTGTCCTTTTCTTCCTCCTGTCCTTTCTTTGTCACTTCATGCAGTTGTACAAGCACCTATGCAGAGCTGCGCCCCATAGTGATTCCTATCCAATTTGTGATCTCCAACCCCCTCCGATAGTTTTCAGTAGCACTACTGCCTTACCAACTATGCCTCAGTTTGTAGATGTATATTTGATTTTTCCTTCCTAAATGTTGTTCTTTGCACTTGTCTTTACTGAATTTCATCTTGGTGCTTTCAGACCAATTCTCCATTTGTCAAGGCCATTTTGAATCCTAATCCTGCCCTGCACAGTGGCTGCAGCTCCTCCCAGCTGGGTGTCATCCTCTCAACTCCATTATCCAACTTATTAAATATTAAGTCATACCAGACCCAGGACTAACCCCACTGCCATGGTCTGAGGACCAGAGGAGCTCTTATGACCGTCCCCTCCCCAGTCCCGAGGCTGGAGGAGCTCTGTGACCCCACCGTGGCCCTAGGGCTTGAGGAGCTCTGTGTCCTTGCCGATTACCAGGGGGAGAAGGGGAGGGCATCCTCGGGGTGCTCTGACCACTGCTCCTCCCCACTCATCCACCACTGGATCCCTCTCTCCTCCACGTCAGTCATCCAGCGCCAGCTTCTCCTCCTGCCCTTCCTTGTCTAGCACCACCCCTATACTGCTGTATAATCTGATCATGTCTTCCACTCTGCTTGCTTTGGCCAAGGGAGACAGCAGCAAAAACTTCCCAGCACAAGCCACAAAGCCACCAGTTCACCCTTTCGCCAAATCTTCCTTCAGCACGAAGCCTACAAACAGCACCAGCTGAGGGGCCGGGCAGCTGGAACATCTTTTACACACACAGACACAGACAGAGCACACACACACCCCTACACCCGGAGTCTGTGCAGAATGTCTCCTTCCCCTACCTCTTCCTCTGGGTTTGTATCGCCTCCCCGTTTCATCTTGTCTTTATCAGAGGGCAGTCTACAGTACAAGTGCCACATGGTAGTGTAGACACTGGCTACAGTGATGGAAAGGGCTTTTCATCGCTGCAGTGAATCCTCCCCCTTGTGAGGAAGCAGCTGGGCTGATGGGGGAATTCTTCCACTGACCTCGCTGCAGCTTCACTGCTGATTATATCGTTCCAACTGCGCCACACAGGACAGGAATTGTTTGAGCAATGGAGCTACGTCAGCCTAAGTTTAGGTGTAGCCCAGGCCTTTGACTGTGAGCTGTTGGAGACGGGTACTGACTTTTCCTCTGTGTGTGTATGTTGGGGGGGCGGGCATCAGGCACTGCCATAATACAAATAAGAATAAATTATAATAGTATTTTGTTCGTTATTGTTCAATATTGTTTCATTGTTACTATGCACTCCCCCGTCTGTCTGTGTCCATCTGCTGTCTCTTGTCTTAGATTTAAGTTGTAAGCTGTTTGCAGTGAGGACGGGTTTTCTGTTTGAACAGAGTCTAGCAGCCTGGGGTCTGGCCCAGGGCTAGGGCTCCTCAGCCCACAACAATGCACATAGAACAATTTGTTTAGTAATGACCATAACAGTTATTATTTACTGTTTGTTCGATATGTCCTCCTGGGGCTCCGATAAAATCTTCCACTATTCTAACTGCAGGATTCCAAGAATAAGAAGACTGTCTTTCCTAACTGTTCAATTTCAGCTAGTTATACAGCACGACAATAGGAACATGGCAAGGAAATTATTTTAGTGTTAATTACCTAAAGATAGACTTTAGCTGAAATCTCATGTCAGTTGAGGAGCCCAAGTGGGCTCTGGGAGCACGGGTGAAAGAGTTTGGAGCGCAGGTGGTATTCTCTTTTATTCTTCCTGCCAAAGGTAGGGGCCCGGGCAGAGATAAATGCATCATGGAGGTGAATGCCTGGCTGCAAAGATGGTGTTGCCAGGAGGGCTTTGGCTTCCTCGACCACAGGGATGCTATTTGAGGAAGGACTGCTAGGCAGAGATGGCATTCACCTTTCGAGTATGTGAAAGGCCCTATTTGCACACAGACTGGCTAACCTAGCGAGGAGGGCTTTAAACTAGGTTCAAGGGGGACAGGTGAGCAAAGCCCACAGGTAAGTGGGGAATATGGAGACCTGGGAGATGGGTCAGAGACAAGAGGGAGCGTGGGCTATAATGGCAGAGAGAAAGGAGGGTCAGGGCAAAACTGGGAGGCAAGATCAAACCAGTATCTTAGATGCCTAAAAAGAGAGAGATAAATTTTCACTGTTTCCACTATCTCCCGCCCCGTAGCTAGTTTGAGCTCTGGTTTGTGCCTTTGCCTTTGCTAATTGCTGCCCTATAGATCTGTTGGTTTGCCAGTATCATCTTTTGTGAATCTCGAACCTAGTTTCCCCATTTTTATATGACCTCCTTTACTTTTTCAGATCAAATGCATAGATCTGTGTAAGCCAAGTGGTCATTTTGCCACATTTCTATCTTTACCTACCCAGCAGAGAATATAGCTGCTTTGGGCGCCCTTAATAGAGTCCCTTTGAAAACGGGCAACTCTCCTCTAGTTGTTTTTTCCCTTCAAGTCTGATTCCATGGGACTTACCTATCAGCTCTCCTGACGCGTTACCAAATCGACCTCCTGAATCCATTGTTCTATTCTTGCAGTACTGCCCTTTACTCTTCCTTAGAATCACACTCTATAGATTTCATGATCCGCTTCAACTCAAGCTGCCTTCTACTTTTCAAATTCTCAAACGATTCCTCCTAAGTTGTGTAAACTATCAAGTATGTCATAAACAAATAGCTACATGCGGTTAATGTTGTCTTGTACTGTAAAGGGTTACAGAAGGAACAAACACTTTGACAAAGGACTCAATCAAAGGAAACCAGATTTTTCAAGAGCTAAAGGGAGGGAATTGTGCGTTGTTTTTGGTCTTGGGCTCGTTGTCTGTCTGTTGCTCTCCTCAGCTATGAGAGATCTATTTCCAGTCCTGTCTAATCTTCTGTTTCCCAGTTGTAATGACAAGGTGCAAAAAGTGTTAGTTTTAAATTGTTCTTGCTGATTTTGCATCAGTGGTATCTGGCTGGTGGATGTCTTGATGTGTATTTGGCTATAAGTACTTAAATTGGTATTTGATTTTTGGATAAGCTGTTTATCCTTTTCTATCTTTTATTACTATTTGTCTATTATAGTTTGAATAACCTTGTATTCTTACCAATCTAGGTTACAGTAGAATCTGTATATCTTATTCTTCTTCTTTTCTTTGTTCTATTAAAGTTTTTCTTTTTAAGACTTTGTATTTTTGTTCTAGAGGACTCAACCAGGAAATGTGTTCGGAATAAAAGGAAAGATCAGGGGTAGGGAAGAAACTGCTCTGCTGTGTTGTACCTCTCCTAGTGTCCTCAGGGCGGGAATGAAGACTATGGGGGATTAAATAGAAATGAGAATCTTTTTGTTCCTGTCTTTGGGGTCTTGTCTCTTTTTTGTGAAGACAGGAGACATCTTCTTAGTAATTGTGTGTGTAAAGAGTTGCATCAGAACCTCAACAGTTAGCTCCAAACGGGGGAAATTCTGGATGGGAAGAGAGGGGGGGAATCGTTTAGTTCCTCTTGCTGGTAAACTCAGGAGCCTCTGGAGTCTGGGTCCCCAGGAAGTGTTGGGAATACCAGAGTGAAGCCAAACACTGGAAATTGGCTCGTGGCAAGACGGATATCAAATCTAAGCTGGTAATTAAAGCTTAGAGGCGGTTCATGCATTGCTTCTCTCAGGTTATGAACGTAAGGTATACTAAAATACTAGCTAAATTTGTAGAAATAAAGTATTATATAATAAACTGAATCAAAAGCACTGATACCAAGCATAATACAAGGTCTACCTAAGATAACAGCTTCCCTCAGTGAGCCTTTTTCAACTTTCTGAGAATACAAAAGTATGTCTGCAATGCAGTCACAAGAACTTATTGGATAAGTCTGTGCGCCCGGTGTGTATTTCCCCAACAATAATTGGATAGAATTGAATCCCGCATCACCTAACCAAATCTTGTCTTTGGTATGATTTTGTTAGTTTTTAAAAAAGATTCATCGCACCTCTTCCACACCTATGGTAGGTGGTCTATATAAGGACCCTAAGCATAGAAAAAAACTCACCCTCGTTTAACTCCTCTCTTTACCTACCCAAGACTCTCAATACCCTTTCCGTCTCCTATGTCCATCTCCACCTCAGTCCAAGTGTACAACATTTTTTAATATATAGGCAACACCTTTTCCTCCTGCTCTATACTTCTGAGCAAAGCGCTTTACCCATCCACAACACCACTTATACTATGTATATTATCACCCCACCAAGTTTTAGAGGATGCCAACAATGCTAAGTGTTTATTTAATGAGCACTTCAGTTCTCATCGCTTATTATACCCATACAATCTCGGCATTTGTATA
>NC_133772.1:138859753-138931532 GCF_003597395.2 Chelonoidis abingdonii | reverse complement strand
CACTGGAATAAATTGCCTAGGGACGTTGTAGAATCTCCATCTCTGGAGATATTTAAGAATAGGTTAGATAAATGTCTATCAGGGATGGTCTAGACAGTATTTGGTCCTGCCATGAGGGCAGGGGACTGGACTTGATGACCTCTCGAGGTCCCTTCCAGTCCCAGAGTCTATGAATCTATGAAAGTCCATCTTTTGCAATCACCCTTTGCAGTGAAGGGTGGGTTCCAGGAAATGGCATGTGTAGTTTTCACAGTGCAGAAGAGCTTAAAACCTGAGTTTGGGGATATTCATTATGTTGAAGCTGGATGAATTTTTAATGCTGTCAGGTACTGAGAGAGCACACACTGTGAGCCTACGTAGGGACTGACACCGATTTTAATCAAGTTACACTTTAGTCTTTTGAAGTCAGTGTTATGTCATTAGAAGAACTGTTACATGCACAAATAATTTTGCTTAATTAACATTTTGCTCAATTAATTATTTTTCTCAGTGGAGGCCTGAACTTGATTAAATTATCTGAAAGAAAGACAGGAGCATGTCTCAGTATGGATATGTCTTTATTTGGAACCAAAGCCTGAGCTTCCATTTTAATAACAGTCGTCATTTGTATTGATCTTCGCAAAACTTCTCTAATCAATATTCTTTCCCAGTGATCAAACCTTGCCTGGAGAAGGACAGAGCATGAAGAGACGTGTTGTGTTTCTGACTTTGGGAATGTTTTTCAAGCATAAAATAGGACATGAAAAAGAGACCCCCCCCAAAAAAAAAGAAAGAAAGAAAAGAAAGGGGAAGTTTGTTATTTTGCCTGGAGGCATGAAATTCTGTTGGCGACTATTAGTCACATGTACATGGTAAGATTCAGGCTCCTCTCTCAGCCTGGCTCTCCTGTTTGAGAAATGAAGTTTTTGCTGGACTGTTTAACTCTTTCTTCTTCCAGAACTGCTTTTCTTCCTCCTAACACCCATTTTCTCAGGAAAGCTTGCTTCTTCATCGTGTATCATTCAGGCATATATTTTAACCCTAAGTGCATAGCAAAACAGGGCTGCCCAGAGGATTCAGGGGGCCTGGGGTAAAGCAATTTTGGGGGCCTCTTCCATAAGAAAAAGTTGCAATACTATAGAATACTATGTTCTTGTGGGGTCCCCTGTGGGGCCTGGGTCAAATTGCCCCCTTGTCCCCCCCCCCCCCCCCGCTGGGCAGCCCTGTAGCAAAACGGGACCTGTGAAACAATGCGTGGCACCAATACACTGCTAGCCACAGGGGATGCAGACGTCAAACCTCTCGTTACCCCTCCCTCATGCAACCTAGCCCAGCACAGCCAAAAGAGACACTCAAAGCAGTGGGTGCGAGGCAGTGAGAGTGCTGGTGAGCTCCAGGAGCACAGGCCTCTGCTTTTGGAGCTGACAGGCAAAGCTTCCCGGTGCAGCTCTCTTCCTGTGAGTGTGACCGAGGTAACTTGGGTAAGCTGCATCAGAAGGGATGCAGGGGATGCTGACTATTGCTGGAGCTGGCACTTTGCTAGCTAAGAGGAATGGCTGAACTTTCTCAGTCCCAATTTTCAACCACTTCCCAGCTTGGTGATCCCACTTGCACTTCGACGACCCTGATGCAGAGCAGCGTCAGTTTTGGCAGGGAACTCCGCAGGCACCAGGTAGCAGGCAGTGCAGCAGGGATGCTCTGGGGCAGCAAATACCCTAAAGGCCTTAGCAATGCTTTCCCCACAATCAATTGCCTCCTCCTGGGGCAAGACTGGCTGTTGCAGAAGCCTGGTGGAGGGAGCTGGCCCATGCCTTGCATCACCAGCAGACTTTCTGCTGCAGGCCTGGAAGTTAGTGTAGCTGTCAGAAGCTGGCATGAACCAGAAAAGCATAGCTGTCTGCTGCTTGGAAAAGGCTCACGCAATGCACAGACTCTCCTGAGGGAAGCTCATTGTAATGCAGCACAATCCATGAAAAGAAGTTTTCTCTTCTGCTTTGCTCATCTGTGGGCATATGGGTTTAATAATTTGCTCAGCTGGGATGCACAAATACTTACTCTGCTTAAACATCACAATAAATCAGTTTCTTAAGCCAAAATTCAGTTTATGAATAAAGAAAAGAAAGTTTTGTGTCCAGCCATGGACTATTTTGAGTCCAATACTCACCGTCCAAGTCCCAAGGCTAACAGCTACATTTTAACACTCTCCAATGCCAAACTATGTCAGAAGGAGTCTTCATTACCTGTACCTGCGCAGCCAGCAGAGGATCTCCATGGGAAACAGGCAAATGTTTTTAATGCACACATGATGTTTTTAATTAACCACTTGTAGTGTGTCCGAGACATCTGCTGGGAGTAAATAGTATGTTCATTAACTGATGTGCACATTAAATGGACGTGATTAGCATTAGCCTGAAATACCCCTGAAATCACTCCATGACATAATTATGCACAAATTCATTAGTGAGCATATTAGAACTATAATTAAGTTCCAAGACTCCTGTGAATTACAGCCAAAAATGAACTTGTTCTGAAGTATTTCTGTAGTAATCACCAATATCAAGATTGTATAATCAGAGCAATATCTGTCTGGATGTATGTTGCTTTGAATATTCACATTCACACTCCTGCTCTGGTTTCCTTGGGAAAGATTTTAGTCTAAGATGTATTTTTAATACCTGATTTGCCTTTTTTTTCCTTTCTGATGTTGGCTCGTGATTCCTGCTAATAAACAAATCTCACAGGACCACCCTTTACTGACTTGCCTTAGCAAGAGAACCCAACTGTTTCTGAACTATTAGGAGTAGATATTCATTTTGATTTCCCAAAAATGTCTGCAGACTAAGCTACAGGATCCAATGGCTGGGCACTGAAGCTAAATTTTTTTAAAAAGATAAATAAGAGTTAATTTTAAAGATAATTAACCACTGGAACAGCTTACCAAGGAATGTAGTAGAGTCTGCATTACTGAACATTTTAAAGTTTGGTTGATAAAGATAATCGTGTTCAAGTAATATACCTAGACATCTGTAAGGCATCGGGCTGGTACCACAGCACATTTTAATTACAAATTAGAATGATACAAAATTAACATGGCACACTTTAAATGGATTAAAAACAAGGTAACTGATAGGTCTCAAAATAGAATTGTAAATGTGGCCTCATCATCAGTTAGGCATGTTTCGAGTGGGGTCCCATAGAGATCAGTTCTTGTCTCTAGGATATTTAACATCTTTATCAATAAACTGGCAGGAAACATAAAATCATCATTGATCTAATTTGCAGATGACATAAAGAGTGGGGGAGAGATAACTAATTAAGATACAGAATGATCAGGATCGCTTGATAAGCTGAGTTCAAGCAAAAATGTGTTTTAATATGACTACATATAAATGGATACATCTAGGAACAAAGAATTTAGACTTACAGTATGGGGGACTCCATCCTGGGAAGCAGTGACTCTGAAAAAGATTTGGGGTCATGGTAAATAATCAGCTGAACATGAACTCCCAGTGCAACACTTTGGCCAAAAGAGGTAATGCAAATCTGGGATGCATAAATAAGGGAATCTTGGGTAGGAATAGAGATTATTTTATGTCTGTATATGATGCTGGTGCAATCACTGCTGGAATCCTGTGTCCAGTTCTGGTGTCTGCAAATCACAGAGGATGCTGATAAACTGGGAAGGGTTCAGAGAAGAGCCACGAGAATTATGAAATGATTAGTTAACCTCCTCAATGTAATTAGCTTAAGAAAGAGAAGATTAAAAGATGCCTTGTTCACAGTCTATAAGTACCCACAGTTCATCTCCATTTACCAATTTATTTCTCATTTACCAACAGAGCAGTGATTTCAAGGTCAGCCTGACTGTGGGGCAAGGTAACCAAGAAGTCTCTTGGTGTGATCTTGTGGTTCACGTTCCCACTCTCTGTTACAGACTAGCGACTGAATGGCTAGGCAGCAGTTCTGCAGAAAAGGACCTAGAGATTACAGTGGATGAGAAGCTGGATATGAGTCAACAGTGTGCCCTTGTTGCCAAGAAGGCTAGTGGCATTTTAGGCAGCATAAGTAGGGGCATTGCCAACAGATCGAGGGATGTGATCATTCCCCTCTATTCGACATTGGTGAGGCCTCATCTGGAGTACTGTGTCCAGTTTTGGGCCCCATACTACAAGAAAGTTGTGGAAAAATTGGAAAGAGTCCAGCGGAGAGCAACAAAAATGATTAGGGGTCTGGAGCACATGACTTATGAGGAAAGGCTGAGGGAACTGGGATTGTTTAGTCTGAAGAGGAGAAGAATGAGGGGGGATTTGACAGCTGTTTTCAACTACCTGAAAGGGGGTTCCAAAGAGGATGGATCTAGACTCTTCTCAGTGGTATCAGGTAACAGAACAAGGCGTAATGGTGTCAAGTTGTAATAGGGGAGGTTTAGGTTGGAGATTAGGAAAAAACTATTCCACTAGGAAGGTGGTGAAGCACTGGAATGGGTTCCCGAGGGAGGTGGTTGAATCTCCTTCCTTAGAGGTTTTTAAGGTCAGACTTGACAAAGCCCTGGCTGGGATGATTTAGTTGGGGATTGGTCCTGCTTTGAGCAGGGAGTTGGACTAGATGCCCTCCTGAGGTTCCTTCCAACCCTAGTATTCTATGATTCTATGATCTGCAGCCTTGGGTCCAGCACAATGGGTGTGTGAGAGCTTCCCAGACAAGCCATTACCAGCATTAGATGGAGGCAGCCTGACTTCTGCTTGCTGTGTCACCTTTCACCCTGAACTTTACAGCATGGCTGCTCGTCCTGGGAGTACTTTTCCCCACTGCGCTCCCATCTGGAGACACAGAACTTCAGCGTACTCAACAATGGCCAGGAACACAGACTTATAGAAGCATATAACTGGAAGGGACCTCGAGAGTTCATCTAGTCCTGTCCCCGGCACTCATGGCAGGACTAAGTACTATCTAGACCATCCCTGACGGGTATTTTTCTAGCTTGCTCTTAAAAAGCTACAATGATGATGATTCCATAGCCTCTCTGGGCAATTTATTCCAGTGCTTAACCTCCTGACAGTTAGGAAGTTTTTCCTAATGTTCAACCTAAACCTCCCTTGCTGGAATTTAAGCCCATTGCTTCTTGTCATCTCCTCAGAGGTTAAGAACAACAATTTTTCTCCCTCCTCCTTGTAACAACCTTTTATGTGCTTGAAAACTGATACCATGTTGCCTCAGTCTTCTCTCATCCAGACTAAAGAAACCCTATTGTTTCAGACAGACAGAACTCGACATCAGACAGAACTCCATGGCCCCTGCATAGGGAAAGCCAGGCCCCAGCTTGGTGGGTGGAAGGGTGACCCTCACATGTGACTGTTTGCTAGAGGCCTGGACATCTCTGAAGTCACAGAGGGAAGTTTGTGGAGGGCACTGAAGGGGGGGACAGCTATCTCTATATAATAAATAGAATTGTATTCATAAACAGACACATGATGAAAAACTGCAGATTGATGTCGTGTTTCAATGGAGTCTGGCTCACAGAGACCTGCCGCTTGCCCTCCTCCCCAAGGACATTTTCTTGAGCAAAAATACACCCACAATATCTTCAGAACCTAAAGTGTATGTGTGTGTGTGGGGGGGGGGGGAACCTCGCCCTCAGCAGCTAGGCTGGGGGAAGGAACTCCCGGGGGTGCAGCCAGCCCCAGCTCGCTGCCCCCTGAGGTTTGTCAGCTATCGGAGGGGCCCTGAAAGGGAGGAGCTCCAGGCAGGAGCAGCAGCACTCGGAAGCAAGCCAAGACAGGGGCCCTATACCACGGACTGAGCCCAGCTTGGAAACCCCACTGCCCTAGCCCTCGGAGGGAGAATATGGGCTGATGCTCTGTGTTGGAATCCCCCCAGGATTGAGCCCCCAACCTTCCCTCGCAGTGAGACTGCTCTTGTGGCCTAAGAGATGCTCCCTATCCCTCGCACAAGGAAGGAGGTGGGAAGTAGTTTCCTTTGTTCGAGGTCCTTTATATCCCCCGAAGGGGAGGGGGAGGAACTGACACCTGCAGGGCTTTACTCCAGATCCCAGAACCAGGCCATGAAGATGGCTGCCAGAAGTTAATCTTCTCATGGCACATGGAACTGCACAGTTAAGGGATCCAGCCACTGCCACATAATCCTGTCCCATTCCTCATCCCACATGCAGATTTACACTATCCCTACTTCAGACACATACAAACAGCTCTGTGAACCTTCCCCATTCCCCGTTAAACCTCAGCCCTCCCCCCCGCCCCACCAGCAATGTGTAAAGCAGTTCAACGACGCCCGCTAAACTAAAGACATCTGGTGTCTGCAGGCTGAACCAGGTCTCATTTTGGAGATACAAGACAAAATCTTCAGCTAGTGTAAACTGGCATAACTCCCTCAAAGTCGATCAACACCAGCTGTGGATCAGACCCACGAGACATATGAAAAACAAATCAGAAATTTGTGAAGATGGTAATAACATGGAAACTTTTGAAACACAGTAATTTCAAGATCTCTTTTCAGAATTTTCCTCCAATGACCAGGAGCAATTCTACTCAGGAATGAGAGGAGACACAGCGTTTTAGGGGGATTGATTTCTTGTAGGGAATTTTGGAAAGAGGGAGGGCAGTATTAACATAAGTCTTCTAAGGGTCAGTAGCTTTAACATTAACTGTGGACAGCAACCCAAAAGCCTGTAATCTAGTACATTAGATCAAAACTGCTGTCTTTTATTTCTCAAGGAAAACATAAAGAAACCTGAAAGATGAGATTCACAGAAGCATTCAAACTTAATTGTCAGCTGCTTTTCCCAATAATATAAATGAAAGAAAGATGTTCAGTGTTAAAACCTTGGCTGAGAAAGGCCATTATCACTATCACGCACACACCTATAATTGTCCTTGAGAACAAGCTAGAATGTGTACACTGATCTTTTTTCAAGCTATAATCACATTTCATATACGGATGAATTATCTGGCTGCTCTTCTGACGTATGTGATTACAGATATGAGCACGAAAAAAAGATGCACCGGGCAATGTGTTAGTACAAAAATTGCATGCTGCCAGGAGGAGATAACCTGTGACCCTCACCATTTGTAATAACAAAATGGAGAGCAGCAAATCTTCGTCTCCTTTCGAGGCGTTGCAGTTTAAACATGTGAGAATAGTTGTGAAAACTTTTATCTGTTTCTTTGACAAAGTTATTCCTGGGAATGAGAAATAGCACAAAACATCTCCCGTGACTGTCTGAAGATTGTATCTCCTGGCTGTTGTCAGGTGCACAATACAGGCAAGTTCCCTTGGGAAGCTTTTTCAGGAAGAAACAAAAGCAAATAAAAAGGGAGCCCATAATTAAAGGTTTAGAGCAGATAAGCAGAGACATGCACTGTGGGGCACCGTACCTGTCAAACATAACCCAGAGCAATGGAATGCATGGATAGATATTATGGGGGAGGGTATTTGTACAGATTTTTGTAAAGAAAGATCCCTCTGCATGTGAAGGTCCTGATCCTGCACTGCACTGATCCTGCACTGAGCTTTGAATAGGTAGATACACTCCCCGGGGGTGCCGTAGGGGTCGGGGGGTTGTCTCTCGGGAGCCATTTCAGGATCAGGGCCCAAGGGAGTGCTACATGTGGATACGTATCTGTCTTCTGTGAGAACAAGCCACTGAGCTGAGCATCTCCAATGAGAAAAGAAATCTAAAAATGGGGGTGTGACGTTATGAGTATAATATAATATCTTACTGAAAGGCGACAGGGCCAGAAAGAGTTAATTAACTCATCTCACCGACTGACCTGACCTATGGTTGAACCTTAAGGACTGGTTAGCAAGATATGTAAATGAATAGAGCTTTGAAATGCAAGTCTGCATTGTTAGAGGTAGAAGGGAAGGTGTTTGCTCAGGTCTTGGGATGCCAGCAAACAAGTCTTGTCTATTGCTATACACATCTGGCTCTGTTGATCTGTTTCCTAATTTCCTCGTGCGGGTATTGTAGTTTTGAGAATGCTTGGTGGAGATTTTGTAGATGTTAGTCTCTGTCTGAGGGGTTAGAGCAGATGCGGTTGTACCTCAGTGCTTGGCTGTAGACAATGGATCGTTGTGATGTGCCGGAGGAAGCTGGGAGGCATGAAGTAGCATAGCGGTCGGTAGGTTTTCATATAGTGGTTAATGTGACCATCACGTTATTTGCAGCGTGGTGTCTAGAAAGTGGACATCCGATTAGATTGGTCAGGCTGAGTTCGCTCTCCTACGCTACATTGATGACATCTTCATCATCTGGACCATTGAGAAGGAGACTCTAGAAAAATTCCACCATGATTCAACAACTTCCACCCCACCATCGAACCCAGCTGACCAATCTACACGGGAGGTTCACTTTCTGACACCACGTGTGCAAATAAGTGATGGTCACATTAACACCACCCTATATCAAAACCTACCGACCGCTATGCCTACTTCATGCCTTCAGCTTCCATCCCGGGCACATCACACGATCCATTGTCTACAGCCAAGCACTGAGTACAACCGCATCTGCTCTAACCCTCAAGCAGAGACCAACACTCTAACAAAACTCCACAAGCATTCTCAAAACTCAATTACCTGCACGAGGAAATTAGGAAACAGATCAACGGAGCCAGGACGTGATCACCAGAAGGCCGTCCTACTGCAGACAAACCAAGAAAAACCAACAGACTCCACTGGCCATCACATACAAGCCCCCAGCTTAAAACCCCTCCACGCATCATCAGGATCTACAAGCCATCCTGGACAATGATCCCACACTTCAGTCTTAGTGGCAGAGCCGATCCTAATAGCACAAGACCACTGACAAATATAACTATGTACATCACAGCAACTGCACCACATACCATAGTAAGCTCAAGCTCAGAACCAATATCCAGCAACAAACCTCAAAGATGCCAACTCTACCCACATAGCGAACACGACACTCAACAGGACTAATCACAGATCAGCCTACCATCACATAGGTTTCACTCACTTGCGACTTCTCCACCAATTAATATACGCATTCACTATGCCCAGCAATGCCCCTCTGCTATGTACATCGGACCAAAGTTGCAGTCATACGAAAAAGAGAAAAAGGAACAACAATCAGATATCAGGAATGGCCACTACAAAAATCTGTAGGAGAACTTCAACCCCATGGCCACATCTATAGCAGACCTAAGGTGGCCACTCTACGAGCCAAAAAACTCAGGACCAAGACTGCAAGAGAAACTGACTGAGCTTCAGTTATCTGCAAATTGACACCAATCAGCATTGACTAAACTAAAGACTGTGAGCTGCCATACAGAACCATGTTCTATCTTCTTGGTTTTCAGCACCTCTACTGCTAGAAGGGCCTCATCTCTCCTGAATGAAACAACCTCGTTATCTCTAGCTTGCTTGCATACATTATACCTGGCCCTGGAATTTCCCACTACCTGCGTGCTGGACGAAGTGGTATTCACCCATGAAAAGCTCATGCTCCAAAACGGTCTGTAGTCTCTATGTAGTGCCACAGAGTCTCTGCTGGCTTTACAGTCCAGACTAACATGGCTACCCCTCTGATACCTGATATGACATTGGATCCATAACCTATGGACTATTTCTAAAAGGATTTTGCTACTACAAAGCTCATCTCTTATGTATTCTGAACCTCAAGAATTGAATTCAAGTTCTGTATGTATCTGGATTCTTTTTACAACACTCTTTTTTTTCTAATGATAATTTTAGCTTAGTCAATAAGAATTGGCTATAGCATTATTGGGTAAGAATCTAATTATATTTTAACTTGGGTATGTGCTTGATCCTTTTGGTATGGAGAACCTTTTCTTTTTATATGATGAAGTAAATTTTCAGAATCATCATCATATGTTGACAGGTGTCTGACGGAGGCCTGAGGCTGGGCACTGTTAAGGGGAACTTGCGTGGTTTAAATTTCAAGTAACATGAGTCTATAGAAGCTGTGTTTGTGCTGGCTTGGAAATCTAAGTAGTAGAATAACCACCAGCGTTTGGGATTTGTCTGCCCTGTTTTGTTTGCAGTTCACCCTGATTGAGTGACCTCAGCTGGCTCCCACGGGCAGCACCGTCACAGGGGGGGAATCTTCAAGCCACAGGGAAAACCTGCCCAGCAGCCGTGGCTAAGAATGCATCCGGAAGGCCGCAGTCTCCTGCCCACATCCAGCATGCTCACAGGCATTTACAGATGCCTGTCCTCAGGCCATGCAGTGAGTATGGGGCCATGCTGACACATTGTTTGTTTCAGTGTGTGAGATGGAATGACCAAGACAGTGTTGCTTGTAAGAAATAGCAATGTGAAAGCCAGGCTAGACATAGACAGCTGAGGCCTCGTGAAGGCCTCAAGCTTGATGAGAACTGGAGTGGAAGTCAACGAATGGCTACACAGGTGGTGTCGGAGAGAAGGATTTGGATTTTTCGACCACGGGAGGGAAGAGCATTTTCATAAGCAGGCTGGCTAATCTAGTGAGGAGGGCTTTAAACTAGATTCATCGAGGAAAGGAGACCAAAGCCCTGAGGTAAGTGGGGAAATGGGATACCGGGAGGAAGCACAAGCAGGAGAGTGCAAGAGGGGAGGACTCCTGTCTCAGACCGAGAAAGCAGGACAATCAACGAGTTATCTTAAGTGCCTATACACAAATGCAATAAGCCTGGGAAACAAGCAGGGAGAACTGCAAGTCCTGGCACAGTCAAGGAACTATGATGTGATTGGAATAACAGAGACTTGATGGGATAACTCACATGACTGGAGCACTGTCATGGATGGCTATAAACTGTTCAGGAGGACAGGCAGGGCAGAAAAGGTAGGGGAGTTGCATTATATGTAAGAGAGCAGTATGACTGCTCAGAGCTCCAGTATGAAACTGCAGAAAAACCTGAGAATCTCTGGATTAAGTTTAGAAGTGTGAGCAACAAGGGTGATGTCGTGGTGGGAGTCAGCTATAGACCACCAGACCAGAGGGATGAGGTGGACGAGATTTCTTCTAGCAACTAGCAGAAGTTACTAGATCGCAGGCCCTGGTTCTCATGAGAGACTTTAATCACCCTGATATCTGCTGGGAGAGCAATACAGTGGTGCACAAAAGATCCAGGAAGTTTTTGGAAAGTGTAGGGGACAATTTCCTGGTGCAAGTGCTGGAGAAACCAACTAGGGGCAGAGCTCTTCTAGGCCTGCTGCTCACAAACAGAGAAGAGTTAGTAGGGGAAGCAAAAGTGGATGGGAACCTGGGAGGCAGTGACCATGAGATGGTCGAGTTCAGGATCCTGACATCTCAACTGCTAGAACAGGGCCTCATCCTCCCTGATTGAACTAACCTCGTTATCTCTAGCTTACTTCCATATATATACCTGCCCCTGGAAATTTGCATTACATGCATCTGACGAAGTGACTATTCACCCACGAAAGCTCATGCTCCAAAAAGTCTGTGAAATCTACAAGGTGCCACAGGATTCTTTGCTGCTTTTAAGGAATAAAAGAGAGCAGCAGAATACAGACCCTGGACTTCAGAAAAGCAGACTTTGACTGCCTCAGAGATCTGATGAGCAGGATCCCCTGGGAGAAGAAAATGAGGGGGAGAGGAGTCCAGGAGAGCTGGCTGTATCGTAAGGAATCCTTATTGAGGTTGCAGGAAAAAACTATCCTGATGTGTAGGAAGAATAGTAAATATGGCAGGCGACCACCTTGGCTTTACAGTGAAATCCTTGCTGACTTAAACACAAACAGAAGCTTACAAGAAGTGGAAGATTGGACAAATGACCATGGAGGAGTATAAAAATCTTGCTCAGGCATGCAGGGGTGAAATCAGGAAGGCCAAATCACACTTGGATTGCAGTCTAGCAAAGATGTTAAGAGTAACAAGAAGGGTTTCTTCAGGTATGTTAGCAACAAGAAGAAAGTCAAGGAAAGTGTGCGTCCCTTACTGATGAGGGAGTCAACCTAGTGACAGAGGATGTGGAAAAAGCTAATGTACCAATGCTTTTTTTGCCCTCTGTCGCACAAACAAGGTCAGCTCTCAAACTATGCACTGGCAGCACAGTATGGGGAGAAGTTGACCAGCCCTCTGTGGAGAAAGAAGTGGTTCGGGACTATTAGAAAAGGACAAGCACAAGTCCATGGGGCCGTAATGCGCGCACCGAGGGTACTAAAGGAGCTGGCGGATGTGATTGCAGAGCCATTGGCCATTATCTTGAAAACTCATGGCAAACAGGGGAGGTCCCAGATGACTGGAAAAAGGCTAATGTAGTGCCCATCTTAAAAAAGGGAAGAAGGAGGATCCAGGACTACAGGACAGTCAGCATCACCTCAGTCCTGGAAAAATCATGGAGCAGATCCTCAAGAAATCAATTCTGAAGCACTTAGAGGAGAGGAAAGTGATCAGGAACAGTCAGCATGGATTCACCAAGGGCAAGTCAATGCCTGACTAACAAAATTACCTTCTATAAGAAGATAACTGGGTCTGTGGATGAAGGGAAAGCAGTGGATGTGTTATTCTTGACTTTAGCAAAGCTTTGATACGGTCTCCCACAGTATTCTTTCCAGCAAGTTAAAGAAGCATGGACTGGATGGTTGGACTATAAGGTAGACATAAATCTGGTTACATTGTCAGGCTCAGGGGTAGTGGTCAACGGCTCCAAGTCTAGTTGGCAGCCAGTTTCAAAATGGAGTGTCCCAAGGGTCGGTCCTGAGCCTGTTTTGTTTCAAATATTTCATTAATGATCTGGAGGATGGCGTGACTGTCACTCTCACCAAGTTTGCAGGTGACACTAAATTTTGGAGGAGTGGTAGATATGCGGGAGGGTAGGGATAGGATACAGAGGGACGTAGACAAATTCGAGGACTGGGCCAAAAGAAACCTGGTGAGGTTCAACAAGGACAAGTGCATAGTCCTGCACTTAGGGTGGAAGAATCCCATTCACTATTACAGACTAGGGACCGAATGGCTAGGAAGCAGTTCTGCAGAAAAAGGACCTAGGGTTACAGTGGATGAAACTGGATATGAGTCAACAGTGTGCTCTTGTTGCCAAGAAGGCTAATGGCATTTTGGGCTATATAAATATGTGCATTGCGGCAGATCGAGGGATGCGATCATTCCCCTCTATTCGACTATTGGTGAGGACTCATCTGGAGTCCTGTGTCCAGTTCTGGACCCCATGCTACAAGAAGAATGTGGAAAAATGGAAAAAGTCCAGCGGAGGGCAAACAAAGTGATTAAGGGCTGGAGCACATGACTTATGAGGAGAGGCTGAGGGAACTGGGATTGTTTAGTCTGCAGAAAAGAAGAATGAGGGGGGATTTGACAGCTGCTTTCAGCTACCTGAAAGGGGGTTCCAAAGAGGATGGATCTAGGCTGTTCTCAGTGGTACTTGATGATAGAACAAGGAGTAATGGTCTCAAGTTGCAGTGGGGGAGGTTTAGGTTGGATATTTGGAAAAGCTTTTTCACGCAGAGAGTGGTGAAGCACTGGAATGGGTTACCTAGGGAGGTGGTGGAATCTCCTTCCTTAGAGGTTTTTTAGGCCAGGCTTGACAAAGCCCTGGCTGGGATGATTTAGTTGGGAACTGGTCCTGCTTTGAGCAGGGGGCTGGACTAGATACCTCCTGAGGTCCCTCCCAACCCTGATATTCTATGATTCAATGATAAGGCTGCGGGAAGAGAGAGGACACGGAAAGTGCAGAAAGGAGAACAGGCAGTCAGGAAAGAGAGAGGGAAGAAAGACAGGGAGAGGGGACAGAGGCTGTTTAACAGGAAGCAAAGAGTGATGTGTGTTTGGCACCTCTCAGACTGAGTGGTGGAGTCATTGCTGCCATGTTCAAAGCCTGGCCTGGCTTCACATCTGCTGAGATCCTGCAGCTGTGACCCATGCCAGGGGGTGCTGGGGAAATCTGCCACACCAGGGCCCTGGTTCATAGAGTCAAGGGGCAGCATTCTTGGGGATCTTTGACAGGGCTTCTCACCTGCTTTCACTGGTGGGATGGTGCCAGGATGAGCAGCTTGCTAGTTAGAGGCATGTTGATGGATGCAGCACACTGGAGAGATTTCGGAGTAAGGGCAGGGGCACTAGTGTGATACAAGTCAGACACACCAGAGAGCTGGTAAGAGATGCAACCTTATTGTATGTCCTCCAGGCACCTTCCCTGGATCAAGCTTACAAAGGGTTAATTATACCCTGGCCACCTGCCCTGGGTCAGGCTTACAAAGGGCTAATTATACCCTGGCCACATGATGGGACCTGTAGTATTCACTGACTCTGGCGGGGAGGGGCACACACTGAATTGCTCTGCCTCGGTTTCTAGGTGTAACTCACCTGAATGCCTGTAAATATACAGGACACAGTACGCTGCTGCTCCTTGGCGCTGGCTGCTTCCCAGCTGTACAGCTCCCCCCACGCCACCTGCCCCGGGCACAGGCAAAGTGACAGCCCGGTATCTTCCAGGGGAGGAGCTGCAAGGGAGAGACCTGAGCCCTGATTCTTCCTGTGCTGGTATGCGTCTGAAATCATGGCTACACTTGCGAGGCAGAGCGCATTAAAGCAGCCCAGTGAGCTCTAACTCACGGCGCGATCACACTGACAAGGCACATACAGCACGTGGACTCCGTGGCTAGAACGCTCTTGGTATTCCATCTCGGTAAGTGGTATAATGTTTGCTGCGCCTCCGCTGGAGCGCTGCAGCACCACTGTGGATGCCCTGGTCTGGTAATGCGCACTGCTCGGCCTCCAGAAGTGTCCCACAATCCCTGTCCTAGCCACTCTGCTTATCACTTTGAACTCTACTGCCTTGCCCTCAGGTGACAAACCATCAGACTCGCCCTTTAAATTCTCTGGGAATTTTGAAAATCCCCTTCCTGTTTGCTCAGCCAGGCGTGGATTGTTCTCAGCGAATCTTTCCAGGTGACCATGCCTCCACGGTTCAGGTGATCCCCAGTATGGAGCAATGGCAAGGTGCTGGACCTCATCAGTGTTTGGGGGGAAGAAGCTGTCCAGTCTCAGCTGTGCTCCAGCCATAGGAATTACAACACTTTCCGGCAGATATCAAGGGCCATGATGGACAGGGGCACAAACAGTGCCTGGATATAACCACGAGGATGTTGTTATCGTCCAGGTCCAGCTTCCCATACAGAGAGTGCCAGCAGCCCTTTAAATGGCCAAAAGCACACTCCACAGTCATTCTGCACTGGCTCAGCATGTTGTCGAACTGCTCTTTACTACTGTCAAGACTCCCGGTGTAGGGTTTCCTGAGCCATGGCATTAAAGGGTAAGCAGGGTCTCCAAGGATCACCATGGGCATTTTGACTTCCCCTATGGTGATCTTCTTGTCTGGGAAAAAAGTCCTGGCTTGCAGCTTCCTGAACAGACCAGTGTTCCGAAAGATACATTCGTCATGCACCTTCCCAGGCCAGCCTGCATTAATGTCAATGAAACACCCACAGTGATCCACAAGCACCTGGAGAACCATAGAGACATGCCCCTTCCGATTAACGTACTCAGAGGCTAGGTGTGTTGATGATAGAATAGGAATAAGGGTCCCATCTATCACTCCTCCACAGTTAGGGAAACCCATCTATGCAAAGCCAGCAGGATACGATTAATAGTCCTGCAAACTTGCATCAACATGATACCAAAGGTCGACTTTCCCACTCCAAACTGGTTAGTGACTAATCAGTAGCTGTCTGGAGTCGCCAGCTTCCAGATTGCAATACCCATCCACTTCTCCACCGTCAGGGCAGTTCTCAATCTTGTGTCCTTGTGCTGCAGGATGGGGGCAAGCTCCTCACACAGTGCCATGAAAGTGGCTTTTCTCATCAAAAAGTTCTGCATCCACTGTTCATCATCCCAGACTTGCATGAAGATGCGATCCCACCACTCAGTGCTTGTTTCCCGAGCCCAAAAGTGCCGTTCCACTGCGGTGAGCACATCCATGAATGCCACAAGCAATCTCATGTTATATGCGTTACTCGAATTGATATTATTGTTGGAGTCCTCACTGTCAGTTTGGATCTTAAGAAGTAACTTGACTGCTAAACATCAAGTGCTGGTGAGACTCATCAGCATATTCCTCAGCAGTTCGGGCTCCATTCCCACAGACCGAATGGGAAGATTGCTGGGATGAGAACCGATGCATCACGGGGCACTGGGACAGGACCCAAAATGCCTCCCACTCACTTCTCACAAGCCACAGCACCAGAATGGGAAGAGGTGCTCTGCGGGATAGCTGCCCATAATGCACAGCTCCCAATGCTGCTGCAAGTGCCACAAATGTGGCCATGCCAGTGCACTTGCAGCTGTCAGTGTGGACAGACTGTGCTCTACGAAGGCGGGTTTAACTCACAGGGCTCTACATCTGCAAGCGTAGCCATGCCCTAAGTACTCTTCAGATCCAACAAGAAGGATACTGATAAATTGGAGAGGGTTCAGAGAAGAGCCATGACAATGAATAAAGAATTAGAAAATGTGCTGTATAGTGGCAGGCACAAGGAGCTCCATCTATTGAGTTTAATAAAGAGAAGGTTAAGAGGTGGCTAGATTACAATTTATAGGTAGCTACGTAGAGAACAAATATTTGGTAACAGGTTCTTCAATCTGATAGAGAAAAGTCTAACACAATCCGATGGCTGGAAGTGGAAACTAGACCAACTCACACAGGGAATAATGTGTACACGTATCAGAGGGGTAGCCGTGTTAGTCTGGATCTGTAAAAGCAGCAGAGAATCCTGTGGCCCTTTATAGACTAACAGACGTATTGGAGTATGAGCTTTCATGGGTGAATACCCACCTTGTCGGATGCAAAGGTGTACATGTTTACACTGAGATTAATTATCCTTTGGAACAATTTGCCCAGGGTTGTGGTGGGTTCTCCATCACTGATTTTTTTAACTCGAGTGAATGTTTTTCTGTAAGATCTGTCTAGGGATTGTATTGGGGAAGTTCCATGGCCTGTGTTATACAGGAGGCCAGAATAGATCATCACAGTTTTCCTTTTGGACCATGCAGCTGTTTGGCCTTGCCTTTCAGAGCTGTGCAGTTATTCTTAGCTCTGTAGTATTTGGTTTTCAGTTAGCAGTAGCTGGATACACAAAATGCAACAATGTCAAGTTCTGGGGTTACACTCTCACTGTATGTGCATGTGCAGCACCTTGCACAATGGGCCTGGTCTTTCTGAGGCCTCTGCTCATTAGCAAAATCTCAGTGTCAAGCAGTAATAGAACAGGGACCCAGACTGCCAAATCGTTCCCCCTTTAGGATCCTGCATCACACACATTCCCGATGAGCTAACATTGGTGTTTTTGCAAGACTGAGTAACATTGAACTGAAACTTTGTCCTGGCAAACAGAGCATCTGGCAGCATTCTAATTCATTTCCAAGAGCTGTGTCTGACTCTGCTCTCATTTGCGTCACCAGCAGGACTCCACTGTCTTAAAGAGGGTTAGTCATGACTTATAAGTGGGGACAGAACCACCTTCACCGTGCCTTTCCCAGGCCCCGCCAATCGAAGGGCACTTAGACCAGCTATCAGAAAATAATTCACAGCTATCTCCTTTTAAATCTCCCCTGGGTTCTTCTATCAGCTTGAACTCTGTATGAAATGAATTGATACACAGTTATGCAAATGTAAAATGCTCCCTAGCAGGCTGAGTAGCACTGTGCTCCATAGATACCTCCACTGAGTTGAGTGGGACTGCTCCTGTGAGTAAATAGTCGCCAAGTGAGTAAGGGTCGCCCAAGCTGGCCCCAGTAGGAATGGCAGCTGTGGGTTACAGTGTTGTTATTATTGATTATTTCCATTGTTGTGGTGCCCAGCAGCCCTGCCCTGGACCAGGACCCCTGAGGCTGGGCACTCTACAGACAGAGGACAAAGAGCTAGTCCCTGCCCCCAAAAGCGTAACATCTAGATTAAAACCAAAGGCAGCATGTGGATCCAGGCAGAGAAAGCGGGGAGCTCCAGGAAACAATTAGACCCGATTGGCTAGGGTGAAAGGCAGGGGTCTCAGCACACTAGTAGCCTCAACACTGTAATTTTTTTTTTGTCAGCTCCATAGCAGAGGAGAGTTTTTAAGGAGGGACTTGCAAGTGGACAATGGGGCAGCTTTGAGAAGTTTTTAAGGAGCTTCCACCCAAGTGTGAGGGGCACCCACACCAACAACAGGGAACATGGTGATTTCTTGCAGGGCAGTTTGCTGAAGGACAATTCAAGTTGGTTGGTGACATTCACGGGGCAGGTGCGACAGTGAAGCACCACTTCTGGGCCCAGGAAATGAGCACTGACGGGTGTGATCACATCCCAATGCCGCTTTGGGATGACAAATAGCAGCTGCAGAACTTTCTGGTGCAAAAGGCCACATTTCTGGATCTGTGTGCCAAGCTCACCCCAGCCATCCAAAACAGGACACAAACTGAGAGCTGCACTCACAGCGAAGAAACAAGTGGTGATCACTCTCTGGAAACTTGCACCCACCTCTTTTTCCTCATTAGGTGGTCTACAGGAGACTCTACCACAACATCAGCCTTTTCTAAAATCCCTTTTATCCTTATCCAGACACTTTCAGCAGGGCTGCCTCCCACTTCTATCTCAACCTCAGTGCAAGTATGTACATCTTTGATACACAGGGCAGTGTCTCGCCCCTTTTCCCCTGCCTGTTCTTCCTGGAATAGCTGTACCCTTCTATACCAATAGTCCAGGCATGTGAATTATCCCACCAAGTCCCTGTGATGCCCTGTATGTCATAATTGTAACTGTTCTCTGGTGTTTCCAGTTCTTTGTGTTTATTGCCCACACTTCTTCCATTAGCATACAGACATCTAAGATGTCTATTTTCCCTCTTGCATCTCCCTTGTCCCAGCGGTGATAGCCCATGTCCTCCCAGATTTCAACTCTTCACTCGGGTCTCTATTTTTTATACTTACCTGTGGGCTTTTGTCACCTGTCCCTGTTGAACCTAGTTTAAAGCCTGACTCATTCTGTTAGTCAGTCTGTATCCGAAGATGCTCTTTCCCTTCCTTGACAGATGGGTCCCATCTCTGCTCAGTAGTGTTGCTTCTTGGGATCAGCATCTCGTGGTCAAGGAAGTTGAAGCCCTCCTAGAGATACCATCCTCGCAGCCAGGCATTCACCTCTAGGATGTGTCTGTCTCTGCCTGGGCCCCTACCTTTCACCAGAAGGATCAATGAGAACCCACCTGCATCCCCAACTCCTTCCCCCTCATGCCCAGAGCCCTGTAGTCCCTTCTGTTCAGCTCAGGGTCACACCTTGCAGTGTCATTGGTTCCCGCATGGATCAGCAGCATGGAGTAGTGGTCTGAGGACGGGGTGATCCTTGGCACTCCTTCGGTAACATCTCAGATACTGGCCCCTGGCAGCCAGCACACATCTCTAGATGCCAGCTCAGGTTGGCAGATGGGTGCCTCTGTCTCTCCTAGAAAGGAGTCAACAACCATCACCATCCTTTGTTTCCTCTTGGGAGTAGTGGCCACCATCCTCCCAGCCTTGGGGTACATGGATTCCCTACCTCTGCCTTCGGGGGAAACTCCTCATCCCTCATTGCCAGGGCAGCATACTGGGTTTTTTATCTCTCTGCCATGGGTTGGGAGCAGGGGTGGAGCACTGTCTGCCACCAGGAGTACTCAGCAGTCAGCTTCATCCCACCTTCCACCCAGCTTCCTCTCTCCCTTCCTCTCTACTGCTGCCCTCTCCAGCTGGATGGTCCCCCCAGCCTGGCTTTCTATTGCGGGAAATGCAGGCCAATCTCTGCAAATCCAAACCAGGACACAGGCAGAGGCATCCATGGTTCTCTGTCTGGACACAGGTGCAGGTAACAGTATTGCCAACCCTCCAGGATTGTCGTGGAGTCTCCAGGAATTGAAGAATAACATTTTTAATTAAAGATTATGTGTCATGTGCTGAGGCCTCCAGGAATATGTCCAACCAAATTGGCAACCCTAGCAGGTGGAGAAACCGAGAGCAGTGTTGGCATAGGTTACATCTCCTTCATGAACGATAGAGATTTTATTATTTCTCCCTCCTACAAACTCGATTGTTTTCTGCCCCTGGGTCATCGAGTGCTTGGCCTTTATGCCCTTCGATCCTACATCAGCTCTGCCCCTTCACAATTCTATTGAAAATCACCCTCTGGTGGGCTTGGACTGAAAGTGAGTCCCCAGGGAATCATGTCACGATGATGGTCTATTTGAGCAGGCGCAAGTCGTCATTTCTCCCTCGCTAGCCAATCACACGATGTACTACTCAACTGCCCACCATTGCAAACATTCAGTCTGTGAATACCTGGGGGATGGAGGGGTGATCATTAGCAGCCAGCATGGATTTACCAAAAACAAATCAGGCCAACCCAGCTTGATTTCCTTCTTTGAGAGAGTAACTGATTTGGTGGTTGGGGGGAATATGGTGGACATAATATACCTGGATTTTAAGTTATTTACTTGTTCCCATAATACAAGAACTAGAGGTCACCAAATCAAATTAATAGGCAGCAGCTTTAAAACAAATAAAATGAAGTATTTCTTCACACAATGCATGGTCAACCTGTGAAACCCCTTGCCAGAGGAAGTTGTGAAGGCCAAGATTATAACAGGGTTCAAAAGAGAACTAGATACATTTATGGAGGATAGGTTCATCAATGGATAAAGCGGGGTCTGTCCCTGGAGGACGAGTTCATGGCCTCCCAATGTCTGGGAGCAAACTGCTGAGCTCAGGCCTGGACCCATCTATGGCAGCACATGGAGCTGTTGCTGTAATTTCGGCTGATGAATCTCTCCATAATGTAACAGTTCTTCTTAAGGCCCCGATGCACCTCCAGCACCTGCAGCATTTTTGCCCATGAAGTCCCAGTAAAGAATTTGGAAAACAGTGATTTGTCTCCCTTGTCACTGCTTTCCTGTGCCTTGCTACAAAGTGGGCATCAAATGCATTTGCCTTGGCTGGTATAAGTGAGAGTCTCATTTCTTCTGTAACCACTCTTTTATGGCTCATATATCTACTGTTTCTTCTGCAACTGTCTGCTTATAAACACATCATATATTTGATATACACCTCCATATAAATACAACTGGCATATAACAGGGCACTGAAAGTAACAGAGACTATGTGCTTAGGCCTGCTAGCTCATTTTTAATCAAAAGTCCAATTTTAGTGGCAATAAGAAAGAAATCTTTATTGATGGAGTTATAAAATATGAAAAACTGCCTCTCATAAGAGGTCATTAAAAACTAATTCACAGAAAACCTAGCTTAGTAAATGTATTGCCATGTGGGGGTGGCGGCGGGAAGGGAGAGCTAGGGATGAAGTGTGCAGAGATTTGGAAGGCACTCCTTGCCAATGCCATAAAATGCTGCTGTATAATGCTTGCTCCTAAAGCAGGTCTTTAGTTATGAGTAGGGTGGAATGAGCAAGTCGTAATGAATAATTTATTCAACACATTTTGCCTCTTTTTCTGTCTGCATATTGCCCATAATCTGCTGCTGGCTCAGCGGGGTGCTCAGTGTGGCCAGAGTGGAGCAGGGGCTGCCACCTGGGCCGAGGAGCAAAGGGACGATGAACCAGGCCTTGGTAGAAAAGCTGTTCTGTTCCTGACTCATATGAAAGAGAGAGGGAAGAATGCACAAGGAGGAAATACAACCACAATACATTCGTAGAGTTATTTTGTTGCATCACACCACGGATCACGTCTACACCCAGCTGTTCCTGATCCCATCAGTATCTGCGTTTCTCATGAAGGAGTGCTGGGCTAGGAAATATCATATGGCAGGTGCAACGTGCTATTTCATGACTTTCTCTTCCAGTCACCCCCGTACCTGTGGGGAGTCCAGGGGAGTGCTCCAGGAGAAGGGGGCACCACAGAATGCAAGAGATGATGAGCTGCCGTCTGAAACTCACTATAGCACCAGAAATAGTGTTTGCACAGTATCATAAGTGCTGTCAGTATTGTCCAGCCTGTAAGATACTGGTTTCCTTTCATTCTCTCTTGGGTTAGATAGCGACATGTCTCTGAAATCGTATTTGCACACGTAGCAAAGTCTCATGTCCTCACTGCCATGGGACTGCAGCAGCACTCAGTGGTGAATCAAATGTAATGAAGTGGAAACAGCACAGCAGGGAAAGGTCCGGGCTGAAGCATGAGCTGTGGTTGGCTCATGATGATATTGGCAAAATGTTCTTGTAGTTTGATTCATGGAGCTGGGAAGCGAATCAGCCCCCTCAGATTTGCCTGGAGGCTGGAGTCCAATGGAAAACCCCATTGATGCCTGGTCCCCAGACAATACCCTTCTCAGGGCACTAATCAGACAGCTTTCCCCGCTCTAGGAGTTCTTGGCTCCAAGATGTAGGAATAAGTAAGTGGAGGAGGTGCTCTCCTGAGCGGTCCTCTTGGACTTAACCCACCAATCAAAGCAGCTTTGTTTCCAGTCCTGGAACAGGTATGGAGCCAGGGTCAAAACCAAAGGACAAAAAGACTCCATAGGGAATAGGGTGCCAGATGCCAAGAAAAAGTCTAAGGAGTTTTTAAATATTTTACTGTGACCAAGGTTTGAGCAGTACAGTCACCTCCTGCACTCATGCCTCCTCCCATGGAAACCTCCAGACCCTACCATCACAGCACGCTGCATGGTTACAGCGTGTCTGTTACAGCTATCTCCCTATTCCATTTTGTTTCTTACAGCTGTCCCCAGACTCCATTTTGTTTTTGTTCTCCTGTGGCCTCCCCTCCCTGGCTGTTAAGTTGTTTAGCAGGGCCACTGCCCTTCTCAAAGGGAGGGCCCCTTAAAGTTGTTTACCAAGAGCCATTGCCCTTCTCAAAAGGAGGCACTGTGCAAGTGGGACAACGCCTGTCAAGGGTTAAGCTTATCACCTTGTTTTAAACCTGGCTCGGTGTAGGTACAATGTCCACTGCAAGAACCTAGGTTAAGTCCTGCAATCCCTACCCATTCTTGAGTCACCTATGCACAGGCCTGCTAGACATGTCCTCTGTGCCACCTGTTTTCCTCTTCCTGCCTCGAGCAATCAGAAGTACTGTGGAGACTGCTAATGCCCTAAACCAGACATTGGATAACATCAAAAGTTCTGCATTGCGGCCGGTCTGATCAGCCAGGGTCGGGATGGGTCCTCTTCTCTGGCCTCAATTATTTGACATACCCGTTTTGAAAACCCCCACAGAAAAGAACAATGCTCTAGAATCTCCGAAAAGACCGACTACCTCGATATCTTGCGGCTTACCTCGCGCTTCCTGGAAGCGGAAAACCTCGAAAACCTCATAATTTATTTATATTTTAGCTGCCGGCTCGGCCCAAGCAGCCAGATTAAGCTAACCTAAGTCGTGCTAAAAAACTCTCTAAACCCGCAGCAACTTTACTGCAACAATAAGCCTGCTGCGGAGCTGTGCCTCCTGACGCCAGCTTGCTGCTCCCCCCCCCCCCCACGCTCAAGTCACCTAAGAATCAGGTTCTTAGCTAGAAAGGTGTCATTCATGCAATAGCTCGGGTCTAAGTTAGATTTAGAAAGGTTGTGTTTGTGTCGTAAGGTAGCGTTTAAGAAATGTCAAATGGTGCTGTATGCAATTTGTGAGTCTGGTTAAGTTAATCAGATAAAGCGTGTCGATAAAGGGTTAAGTCCTGGTCTGCTGCTGCCCCTCCCCGACCATCCGTCCTACCCCAGTTCTGCTGTTAACCGCAGCCGCCTGCCCTTCTGTCTGCCTGAAGTTTGATCTCCCTGCTCTCTGCTCACTCGCTCACTCTCCTCATCCCCAACCTCATCCTACCCCTGTTTCTCCCCTCTCTTTTTTAACTCCTCAAGTGGCACCCGCCTCTATGCCCAAACTCATTATGTATACGAAGTACTAGCAAAACCCATTGATTACCTCTTTTCTCTCTAACACTCAATTTACATTACACTACTGTGACATTTTACCCATAACGTTTGCTAATGTAGCTCTGACACACCTTTTACATAAAATAATGTAGCTACTTGGTTACTTAACTGCGTGTAGTTCCACGTATTAGTACCCACTGTAAGTATCCACTATTGAAACCCCCTATACTATTTGCTAAAAGAAACCCCTCCCCAATTGTCTACCTTAACAAACCCCATACCCCTCACTATTGAATTTTCCCTGTTTTTTGCATTTTCTTAATAAAGTTTATTTTGCACCCCACCTGTGTGGTAATTGCTCCCCAAGATCCCATATACCTGCTGGCAGGGACACAGAGAAGGGTTTCTCCTCTTGTCACACTGGTAAATAGAAATGCAGCAGCAAAGAAACACATTTGAGTCACTAGAGAGCTGTAAGTGCTGTACATCTCTGAGAAAAATTCCCATGGCAAATAACCGCAACTGTATAGCAACTGTCGGAGCCATACAGTTCCTTGGCGGGAGAAGCATTATCAGAGGGAACTGAGACTGGCCAGTGGTACTCTCTGCTGTTTTAGGTTGCACTCATAAATTCGTAGATTTTTCTAAGTCCAGAAGGAACCACCGTGATTCTTTAGTCTGATCCGCAGGCAGAGAACCTGACCGAGCGACTCCTGCATCAAGCCCGTTCCTTGCAGCTGAGCTAGCGCACGTTTCGCTTTGGCACTTACATTGTGCTGCAGCCAGTGGAGACATGTGGGGCAGGGGAGACACATGGGGTAATGGACCCATCATGTACAAGGGCCATCCCCAGGGGGGAAACGTAAGAGCAAACAATACAGTATGGGGAGATGAGATACAGTCACCAAGGATGTGCACAGACTGAACGATCCATTTGCACATGCAAAATATGTGTGTATGTGAGCATGGGGCACATGGCCACTCCTTGAGCCAGGATCCCCATGTGAGTAATGACTGTGCCTGCTTTGCACAGGCTGGTGCAGTGAACGTTCTCTCACCTGTGTGGTTGTGTGAGCAGTGATCCCTGCTGTAAAACCTGCCTTATGTAAGTGCCTTTTAAACAATTTTCAAAAGATATTCAAGCAGGTACTGATCTCCATTTCCTAGGGAAGGTGCTGACAGGGCCCTGCTAGGTGCAAAGTACAATCAACATAAGTGACACCAGTGAGAATACCGGAGCAATACAAATGGCCCAATATCCTTGTGGAAGGGGATGAACTCATGTGTCTCTTGTAACCGGCCGTATAAGATGTTACCTTTTGTTGCTTGGGTAGGAGAGTCCTGCTAGCTGTGTCTGCTCAGTTACCCAGCTCTGGGAATCACATGATATTCAGGAATATCTCCAGGCCAGCATGAAAGCAGCGCATGGCCCAGGGACCAGCAGCCATGAGGCCGCTACATCCTCCTTCCCGCATCTGTCCTTGAGCAGGCCCGTCACTGCCTTTCTGACCCCTTTGGCCACCCCTCATCCAGCCCTTAGGAGGTCATTCTGCTCTGCAGTGACCCAACTGAGACTACTGGATGCTATCCCTCTATGAGGAGAGCTGCACCGCCCACCCTCGTCCTGACAGCTGGATGCAAAGGGAAGATTCAAATCCAGTAAGGAATCTTCCCCTGGGAGCATGTAGCTGGCACTGCATTACACATTGACTCCAGCTAGTGCCCTTGCACCCTCCTCACTAGTCACTTTGGGCACTCAACATAAGCCCAGTACCTGTGTGTATTCTGACTCAAGGCTATTTCACATGGGAACATTGACTCACATGCTGTGCACGAGGTCCGTGTCAGAGGGAACACGCAGTCTGTCTGGGTGTTTATCATG
Organism: Chelonoidis abingdonii; assembly: GCF_003597395.2. NCBI lineage: Eukaryota > Metazoa > Chordata > Testudines > Testudinidae > Chelonoidis > Chelonoidis abingdonii. The sequence continues at coordinate 138,905,847 of NC_133772.1, read as the reverse complement.
AGAGAACACAGAGGTATAAAATGCCCATTTCCACTGAAATAGCTGAAGAACATGATGACTGTGTTAGTGATTCTTTCTCTCATGTCAGAATTGTGACAGGGATGAGTGGAGCGTGCATTGCAAAAGGAAGATTTAATGAAATATCTTGATGAAAATGATGAATCTCTAGTTGATGTCAGCAAAACTGCCTACCACAGCAGACAGCAAATGCTTGGAACCAGCACTGGCAACAGCTGCAGTGTTGTTCCGGTAGCTACCAGTGCACGTTAGGATTGTACAAACAGTCCCACTGAAAATACATCTGCCGTGTTTGCACCCCTTTGTGTCCTTAGCTACGTGTTCAGTTGCTCCAGCTGCTTTCATTGCTGGTTTGCCCAATAAAAGAGAGACTATAATGGTGGAAATATTTACGCTTTCAGATTTGGATTGCATCCTGCGTGTCTTAAAATGCATTTCAGCTCAACCCAAATGTGGCATGTCTTGCTTTAGACTGGAGAAGATCCTGACACACAGCAACAAGCTTCATGCATTCCTTCCCTGTCCATCTTTCCTCTGTGTCCTTTAATATGTCCCAGAGGTCAGCCAGCTTGTCCCAGGAATCAGCCACAGTTGATTAGCATGTCAGGTAACGGTGCATCCCAGGCGTATGTACCATCTTGCAGCTCTGGAAGGGCTCGTGTGATGAGAGGGGTTGCACTGTTCACTGTCTAATTTATCTGGCAAACACTGGTGTTTTTCTTTTGCTACTGCATTATTTGCAATTTTTTGTTTGTTATTCAACCACCCCTCAGGTGACTGAATAATATGTGGTGAATAATTGCTACCTAAGTGCTTCTATGGCCCATATCACCATGACTTCTGAGCCCCTCAACCACCAGGGGAATTTACCCTCAAAACACCTCTTTGAAGTAGGGGCATTATCCCCATTTCATCAGTGAGGAAATGAGTCACAGGCTGAATGACTCCCCAAGTGTGACAGTGCTAGCAGCAGCACCCTGATCACTGACTTTGCTGCAGGCTCAGCTGTGAGCAATTAAACACTTTCTCTTGGGGGATCATGAGCACCTGGGTGGTAATTGCAAAGCTAATGACGTAACTGGGAGGCTATAAGTAGAAAGAACAGGAAGCAATGAGGAGCTCAGAAAGGCAGCGGTGCTGGGGAGCGAGGCTATGTGGAAAGAGCCATTTGATGTGACAGATGTTATGTTCCGCATGTGGAAGTGTGGAGGAACAGGAGATACATGTGGTGAAAGGAAAGCAGCTGGGGCATGCGTCTGACCGTCAGGTGACAGAGTTGCAGACCAGGTAGCAGTGGAGGAGCCCTGGGACTCTAATCATACAGGGAATGTGGCTGAGTCGGGAATGGAACCCCGGTTTCTGGTGTCCCAGGCCCTGCCCACTGCACCAATGTTCCTAGAGTCAGTATGGCATTTTTGGCTGGTGTTTGTTTTTTTTTTCATTCATTGAATAAACATTTCACAAATAATTGCTTTCCTCTTCCTGCTACTTCTCCTTGTAATTGCCCTGAAGCAAGAGGCCTTCAGAGTCTCTTTTTGGCATGCCAGACCCTTCATCAACTCGCTTCTGAATTCAGATGTTCCCTTAGTTTTGAAAACAGGCTCAGTATTATTAGCTGCTTTCCCTGGGCACAGAGAATATTTCCAGCCAAATAATTAAAAAATAATCAGTGATGAGGATTTAATTATTTATATAAATGGATATTTAAACTTCTGTCTACACGGAGCAGCCAGTCTGAGACAGTCTGCCAGCTTCTAAGTATTTCAGTATCAATGAAACCTGACAAGACCCTCCCAGGCTGGCTCCTGCACTGGCAGCTTTACCCCTGGCATGACATGTGACCTACATGCAGAGAGAACGCGATGTTTCACAGTTGATGAAGCTCTCTCCTTGGCAGGCTGCACTTCCTGGGCTGCCAGCCAGATGGATGGTTGGCCAGGCCTCTGGGATGTCATTTCAAAGGGAAGAGAGCTATTCAAATACACAGCAAAATGTGTCCACACACTAGCTCTTGTGGTTTCACACACAAACATGCAAATGGCTAGATAGAGGAGAGGACTGGAGAAGGAACCTCCAGTGAGATACCCAGAAAGCAGCTAAGAGCCTTTATGTTGTTCAAAGTGGGTGATCGAGGCCTCCGGGGGAGCAGGGAGTTCTGAGGGTCAGGAATGTGCTAATAGTTGACAGCTATTTTCCAGATGATCCTCCACTGGCTGAAGCACAGTGGTTCAGACTCAGGTAAAGGTATTGTGATGGGTTGAACCCCTCCCCACCTCTGTCCAGGATGCCCCCTGATATACTGGGGTCCCACTGATCCTGCCCATTCCACCAACCTGAGATTCCTCACCCTGTCCTTACTGTGTCAGGCCCTCAAGCCTTCTCTACGACATACCCAGCTGCAGACAGACTGAAATCAGCTCTATCTGGGAGGTTTCAGTTTGGGATTCATCCAACACTCACATGCACGCCTTCTTTGGGGTGTAAACCTCAAATAATATTGTGTTGCAATATATATAGAGATCTGCACAGTGCAAGCTCATAAAAATCGCCCCCTCTCTCAGTGTGGAGGGAGATATGCACACCTTTTAGCCACACACACAGAGATTTTAATTGTACAAACTGGTTTATAGAAAACAGACAGGTGTATTCACTACAAAAGACAGATTTAAAGTAATTATAAAGGATAGCAGATAAAATAGAACATACAAACTAGGCTTAATACATTAAAGAAATTTGCTACAAATAGTAAGTTCACAATATAAATGTTGTTTTATGCAGGTTGCAGAGTTTCTTGAAGTTAATTGCACTGTTTGCAGCTTAAATCTCCAGGTATACTCTTCACAGGCCGACCTTTCTCAGCCTGGGTCCCAGTCCTTCTCCCCGGATCAGTCTTAGATGTTTCCAACGGTCATCCTGGGTGGGGAGTCCGTGAAGAACCAGCGAGCTTGGTTGACTCACTTTCCAGCCTTAAATAGGATTTACATGTAATGGGCACCTTTTGTTTCCCAGTCTGATCCCCATCCCCCTTCAGTGGAAAAGTACCAGCTCAAGATGGTGTCCTGTACCAGGTGATATGATCACATGACCTTGCAATGTCAAAACAACCCTGAGACAAAGTTTATTTGTAATTCTGGGAAGGTAGGAGATCAGCATCTTCACAGACCCATTCCATTGTCTTTCCTAATGGTCCATTCAGGCTAATTGCCTACTGTCTAGTGGGCATTTCCCAGATGCAAACACTTTTGCAATGTATACAAAGTTTATATTCCTAACTTCAGATACAGAAATGATATATGCATAGAAATATATGTATACAAATACACCTGTACCCCGATATAACATGACCCAATATAACACGAATCCAGATATAATGTGGTAAAGCAGCGCTCCACGGGGGCGGTGCTGCGCGCTCCGGTAGATCAAAGCAAGTTCAATATAACGCAGTTTCACTTATAAAGCGATAAGATTTTTTTGGCTCCCAAAGACAGCATTATATAGGGATAAAAGTGGAATATAATCATATTCAGTAAAACAAAACCATTCCAATAATATCTCACAAGACCTATCTTTCATGAAACATATCTTAGTTATGCCATATTCAGATTAGAACAACATTTTTATGACAAATACTGGGTGCAGTGTCACACCTCTCCCCTCAGATTAATGCCAGAGGGTTAGTTGCTGATTAATGTGAACACAGTATGTTTAAAATTTTCTTTAGGTCTTGGGTATCCAGCTTGCAAGTGTTAACAAAAATTGGAGTGTTATTCACAGGAGTTTTTACAAAAACTCTGGGTTACTTTTCCCACGTTGCCTGAAAACATTTTAGTGTTCAGCATTGTTAACACAATGTAGATATCAACATCTTTCAGAGCAGAGATGAGTAAACTACAGCCCACAGACCACATCTGGCCTGTGGGACCATCCTGCCCGGCCCTGGAGCTCCCAGCCGGGAAGGCTAGCCGCTGGCCTCTCCCCTGTCCCCGCAGCCTCAGCTCTCCATGCCACTAGCTCTCTGGGTGGTGGGGCTCTGAGCTCCTGCCAGCCAGCGCGGCAGCATGGTTGGCTCCGACCGGGCGGTGCAGCTGCCAGACCTGCTGCTCTGACCGGCATGGTAAGGGGGTAGGGAGCAGGGGGGTTGGGTAAGGGGCAAAGGGTCCCAGAGAGCAGTCGGGGGGCAAGGAGCAGGGGGCGGTTATATGGGGGAGACGGTCAGGGGACAAGGAGCAGAGCGGGTTGGATAAGGGGCGGGGTCCTGCAGGGGATGGTTGGGGTGGGGTGTCCCAGGAGGGGGTAGTCAAGTGACAAGGAGCAGGGGGGGTTGGATGTGTTGAGGTTTCTGAGGGGGGCAGTCAAGGGGCAGAAAGTGGGAGGGGTGGATGGGGTCAGGGGTCAGGCTGTTTGGGGAGCCACAGCCTTTTCTACCCAGCCCTCCATACAGTTTCTTAACCCTGATGTGGCCCTCGGGCCAAAAAGTTTGCCCACTCCTGTTTTAGAGTGTAGGTGTCTTAGCATTTAGACACTAATGCCATGAGGTGGTGTGCCTCAGTTTCCCCGTTCACACAGCAGTCTAGATTGGTTATGGTTCCTGTGCTGTGCCAAGCTCTAAGCCTATTTACAGGTACTAGCTGAGAAGCAGTATTCTTATAGGACTTCTTCGTTACCACTCCTAGCCTGTACCGAAGTTTCTTCCAAAAATCTTGCATCTTACACATCTTTAAAAGATTTACCTTCTGTACCAAATTATTTGTCTCAACACATAGATTGTGTAGTAAGAGACATAAAATTACCAGGAAATTCATGACAGGCAGGCGCTTCCAAGTATGATTATTACCCCACGCCCTCTGTTCAGACAGTCCAGATTGTTCAGCATTTACTGCATTTTCCAACCCTTTTTGTGTTTAAACACAGGCTTTCTCTTGCCTTTAGTAAAGATTGTTAGTTCAGGTATATCTTCGGGGTTTTGGCAAGGAAAGGGTGCAGACTAACATGGCTACCCCCTGATATGTGAACAGCGAGTCTGTGCTTTCGGTGCAGATCCAGCGGGACCCGCTCACCACTCAAACAGCACTTGCATCGCTAGTGCTAATCCTACATGGCAGGAATGGTGGGAGGGGAGTGGAGCCTTTTATCTGATTTAAAGTTAATTCTGTAATGTGGTATTGCACCACTGTGGGTTTGGCTCTGGCGGCAACAGTTTCAAGCTTAACAGAGTGCACGTCACCTCTGCTACTTGTTTTAGAATTTGAGTCTCTAGGAACACACAAAGACCAAGGGTCGTGACCACACAGACATTCACCAGTACAAGGTCTAGTCTGTTTTATAAGTTTTATTAAAGTTACAATTAAAGTTATGATTTACTAAAGCATATATAGTAATGTTATTCAAACCTATGCCTAAATTACAACTGCAGTTATACTCACATCCTTAATAATAGTGTTAGGGTCTGATGGGTGTCTCGCAGCTTGATCATAAGAAGAGGGATGGTTCCTGCAGGAGTTTCCATAGGGAGCTCAATGTTCCTAATCTAGGCACCCTCTTTTATAATGTAATTCTGACTGTACCTACATTCTGCGCATGTACATGAAAGTGTCAATGCTCTTGTCCATTATTGGTCTAATGTCCCCTGGAAACATAAGGCATCCAGTATCTATGGGTTATGTAAGTTCTCTTTATTCTCCTTAGCATTAACGCACCACCTGTATCCTGTGGTTGAGATACATGTTGGAAACAAATGTGCATTTACAGCGTTTTTATTATATAAAATTAATCTTGCAGATAATTTTTCACAATATTACCACTTGGTACCTCTTTTCCCATCATCTTGTGCATCGGGTTATTCTTTGGTCACTTACTTGTTTTTTTAGCTCCACGGCCTAAAATAGTTAAGTTAAATCTTGCAGGCCTCAGCCTACAGGCCTTGCATTTCAACTCTATTTCCTTAGATATGTAATACATGATTATTTCTTCTACATACTGATCAGTCTTATACTTCCATAATCCGACAATTTAACTCTGTTTAGCATTCAGTGATGATATATGACACAGCATGTTAGTTAATCATAACATCACACAATAAAGGAACAATAAACTGAAGTAATTGGCTACATAAGTTGTAAATGCCATTTTCAGCTGAGTATTACCATGATTGATCAGGGCATGGCTTGGAGAAGAAATATCCTTATTCCATAAATGTTTTCGGAGCAGTCTGTTTAGGTTCCCACGAGAGATGAAATCCTAGCCCCATTGAAGTTACTGGCAAAATTCTCATTGACTTCAGTGGAGCCAGAATTTCACCCAGGATGCTCCACTTAGATTTATATTCTATGATATGTTGGAACTAATACAGGAGGGGAGCATATTTGGAAGTAAGGAAGAGCAGATGAGGTTTGAGAGGGCAAGTTGACAGTTCTCAGGACATAGTTAGCAGCAGGCCAAAGACCAGAGTATGGCAGAACACACAATCCAGCTGGAGGGTGTTTAAGAACCACAAGTGCAGGGTATGCATGTCTTGTATCTCACTGAGCAAAAAGAACACACACTAAGGGGACCGGAGAAAAGCCAACAGAATACAGGATGGATCTTATCCTATAAGTATATTACTGCCGAACTAGCCTCCATTTTAAAAAGCACATATTTTATCTGAAATAGTCTGTGTGCATTTATAAGACAGGTAAAAAGCAGAAACAAGTGGAGTTTATGTATGAATATCAAGTAAGACATAGATCCATTGTTTTAAAAAAGACATGAGGCGTAGCATAATGATTGTGTTATCACAGATTATCGTAGCTGGGATGTTTGGGATGCTATATGATGGAATCCAAGTAGGGTTTAGTAATTAAATGAATCCAGAGCCCTATGATGTAAGTGCAGCAATGTCTAGAAAAGGGACCCATGCAGCTGAGTCCTTCATAACTGTGCTTCGCCATCAGAGAGAGAGAGATAGAGAGAGAGATTCCATGCTGCTGCTCACTATTTCTGTATTTATCGCTGACAATACTTTCCCCAGAACTCTGCACTGACTCTCTGGCTTGGATTGCCATTGATACATGCTCAGCTGAGTAAAGCTTCATGGGTGCCTGAGCATTTGCACGATCAGGCCTGTTGTCAATTCCTCTCATGCCACTGATGTCCTTTGAAATATTTTCTCCCCATATCCTGCCAAAGTGATTAAGCTGGATTGCACAATGAACAATGTTACTAAAGGAAAAATGGATACGAAGAGCTATGAGGTGATGTGAAGCACAAATTACCACCAATGACGAGTGTGTTCTTTTTAAATTAAGGAATAAAACGGAGCTGTCTGTTAAAGTTCCTTAAAGATTCAAGTAGGGATTTTAAACAGCACTCAGTGTTGGCCAAATTCTGCACCTATTGAAGTCAGGGCTGAGTGCTTCAGAAAAACCCTACTCTTTTATCCCCAGGGCACCCTCAACGGAGCTGTGTGAATCCACAGCAACAGATCATTCACAATCAGTTCCTGAGGCACTGGCAAAATTAACCCTACCCTTCAACCAAGGAATGTTTATCTGCGTTCACCCCAGCACTAGAGAAGGACAAAATACCTCTCTCTGATTCTGATGATGCCACAACCTGGCTTCACTGCCACTCCGACCAGCAGAGCTGTTGCAGTAGGACTGCCACTGAACCCTGGTTTCCTGAGACACACTGGCATAAACAAGCCATTGCCAGCTCTGTGTTGCTCTATCCCACCTGGGGGGAGGGGAGGAGGGCTGGCTGTGTGTAGTCTCCAAACAATAGCATAATTCACAAGTGGTCTAATAAAATATTAACATAGAAAATCATATTGAAGCAAACAAACATTGGGAACATCTCATCTACAGAAACTCAGTGTAGGATCATTACAGTGTGTACCAGTGAATCTTGCCCAATGTTTTTAATTGACCAACATTAACAATGAATGTGGTTTGCTAACTATTCAAAGACGCGAAGAAAAGACATTTCCGTTGACTCTTTCACCTAGACATGCAACAGGAGTTCAGCTACTAATATGAGAAGAACAATTTCATGGGGGCAATAATCAATGTTGTGAACATGTTTTCTTTTGTTCTGTGGTGGAATATCTGATAATATTCACCAAAGGTTTGAGTAGCATTGCTGACCTTCTCTGGCATTTCCTCTACTTTTGATCCTGTGCAGTAAACAATCACTTTATGTCATGTTCCATTAATGGACTTGAGAAGAGACAAGGTTTTCCCCTTGCAGCTTGCTCCAAATTAATTTCCCAGATACAACATGGCAACCTCACAGAGTAGAACAAATGTGCCCTTGTTGATTTTTGCCATTACTTAGAATGTGATACCTATCACAAACACTTACTCTTGTTTACCCCTGGGTGCCAGCTAACTGAATCTTTTCAGTATTAAATATTTACACACCTCTCAAGGCAAAATGTCAGCAGTGTCTTCAAGCCCTGTTCTGACAGTAAAATAACCAGCGTGTGCGGATACACCTCTAATTCAAGGTAAGGGCTTTCTCATAGTGGTAGTGGCAGGAAGTGGTGGTGGACTGACAGCCCAGGGGCTGGAAGCCACAGAAGAAGTATAGCAGTGAACCTGTGCAAACTCCAACCACACAATCCTATTGATATGAGTCTATTCTGACATGGAGGAAGCATCTGTGTGGGTGAGTGGAGCACGCATGTCCCATGCATGCTCTCTTCTGAGTGCAAACAATGGAGCTAACTGCAATTAGTTTATGTGATGTGAACAGCAGCAAATGGACTGATATCAAACAGAATCATAAAATATTAGTGTTAGAATGGGTTCCTGTCTGCATCCTGTATCACTTGCCATACCGGTATTGCCCTGGCCTCTTCCTTTGTCATTCAGTGTTGAACGCATTCTACAACAATATGCATTACCTCACCTTTTGGGGGCGAAGCCAACCTTTGGCACCTGCTCCCTATTTGGGTAAACATTTGCTTGTGCCAATCAGAGCGGAACACACACAAGGTTTTGGGGTCTGTCACTATGACACTTCTGTGATGTCATAGTGGGTACTTTAGGGGTTTGCCCTGCATGTAGCAGCAGAGAGAGGAGAAAACGTGTCCGGTGTAATCCCGTGTAGGCCGTGTATGCCCGTCAACCGAGCCTGATCACCTCGAGCCTCTCTGTTCAGCTCACGTGTTTCAAATAGAGCTTCTACGTTTGCGTCCGTGATGTGTTTGGTTTTGTATTTGTAAGTATTCGTTATTAACTAAATGCTGCATTTGTTTGTAAAATATGTTAGTAGATATTTTAGGCATTGTGTGTTTTAGGTTTTGTTTAACTCTATTAGCTAATCATAAGCTGCTCTCTTACCCCTGTAACTATCCCCAATAAATTTAAATTGATTGATTTTAGTTGTGTGTGTGTGTGTCTGCAGTCTACCTCGTGACCCATACTCTCCTTGCATCTTACCTATATAGTCTTGTTGCCACGTGCAGCCTGGTAATAACAGGCCTGCATTTCCTTTTCACCCTGCGAATACGTGGCAATTCACACAATTAGGAGGGAGAGACCTCATAGAGGTCATATAGTCCACCCCCGTGCTCAAGCAGGACCAATCCCCAACTAAATCATCCCAGCCAGGGCTTTGTCAAGCCAGGCCTTAAAAACCTCTAAGGAAGGAGATTCAACCACCTCCCTAGGTAGCCCATTCCACTGCTTCACAAACCCTTTTAGTGAAATAGTGGTTCCTAATATCCAACCTAGACTTCCCCCACTGTAACCTGAGACCATTGCTCCTTGTTCTGTCATATGTCACCACTGAGAACAGCCGAACTCCATCCTCTTTGGAAGCCCCTTACAGTAGTTGAAAGCAGGTATCAAATCTCTCCTCTTTCTTCTCTTCTGCAGACTAATCAATCCCAGTACCCTCAGCCTCTCCTCATAAATCATGAGCTCCAAATCCCTAATAATTTTTGTTGCCTTCCGCTGGACTCTTTCCAATTTTTCCACATCCTTCTTGTAGCGTGGGGCCCAAAACTGGACACAGTACGCCAGATGAGGCCTCACCAATGTTGAATAGAGTGGAATGATCACGTCTCTCAATCTGCTGGCAGTACCCCTACTTATACAGCCCAAAATGCCATTAGCCTTCTTGGTAAAAAGGACACACTGTTGACTCATATCCAGCTTCTCGTCCATTGTAACCCGTAGGTCCTTTTCTGCAGATCTGCTGCCTAGACACTCTGTCCCTAGTCTGTAGCAGTGCATGGGATTCTTCCGTCCTAAGTGCAGGACTCTGCACTTGTCCTTGTTGAACCTCATCAGATTTCTTTTGGCCCAATCCTACTCATTTCACATACGCTACTGAACAGCCATCCCATGGTTATGCATTCTGGTTATTACCTACCAGACTGAGCCAGATCTTAAGTCAAGCATTCGAGGAATGTATTGTTGGGAAGCCTTGAACCAGAGCTAGCCATTTAGGATTAAAATGCAGTTACACTACCAGGGCAGGTTGGGGCTCTCCATAAAGATAATATACACTTTTCATGCCACCCTGGCCAGGCTAACATATTTGGAATAGTAACAGAAATGGAACAACTACATTGGATGTTTCTCATTCTGACATCTCTCTTTGTCCATGGTGTTATTTTAATAAGATTGGGCCACCATGTTTCTCAGATCTGCCTTTTCCCACTTCTTTCTCATCTTTTAGCTAATATTTCATTTTTATTACTAGGTGTGGTTTTTTTCACCACTATTCAATATATGTTTCCCAGCTACTTTTAACTTTCTGACAAAGTGAAGAGATAATCATCCAATTATCAACTCAGTGTGAGACACAGGCAAATAGTACTTCGAGAAACAAAGCAATAAGCAGTAATTAGATGCATGATTGCTTCCAAATCTGAGTGCCAAAATATATGTGTCTGTATGCTCCATCTGTGAAACCTTGCAGCATGCATCTCCTGTATGGGACATTCTAGGTTAACACTAACAAGGTACCACCCTCGCAATCTAGCATTATTAATATACTGCATTGGTGTCTTTTGGAAGAAATTTCTGACCTAATGTAAAGCAATGGCCATGACTCGTAGAAGTAAATTTTGAAATAGGATTTTGTTGTAGTTCAGTCTTACAGGGAGGAATGGACGGACATTTTTATCCTTTGTAATTCTGAATGTAGACTACATATAAAATGAAATTCTAAGACTGAATTTAGGATTTCTAACAATAACTTCATGCTTCAGGATGGAATTATTAAAATATTAAGGACATCAAAATAAAGAAAATAATACTCAGATCATGTGTTAATTTCTATCTACTAATTAAATAATGGGTTATGCTTTGGAATAGAATCTAACAGAGACGAACAAAAGAGCTAATACATTTGGCTGAATATAAAGTTTGTTGTCATTTATATTAGATCTGGTCTGGTTTTGTTTTTTGCCACTCTGTGTAATAGCTCAGGTGAAAGGAAACTTAGTTCCAGCATCTTCTCAGCTCCTTTTGGCCTTTTATCTTGGCCCAGACAGTGCACAGACTTGAGCTTTTGTCTCTCCATAAGCGTAATTTTGAGGGTTCTCTGTCCATGCTGCTGGAGGTAAAACTGAATCTGGGACAGTGTTCAGTCCTATAGGGATTTGTTAGTCATCACCTACTGTTTCTATTTGCCTCTGACACCTCTGCTTGGGGCATTGGGTTACTCGGGCAGGGGGTTCTCTTAGGAAGAAGTGCCTTCATTAACTCACAGGACCTCAGACCAGCTTGGTTTGCACTTACAGTTCTCTGCAGAGATCTATGCAATCCCCACACCTAGAAGCATATCCTGCCCCCAGGTCTGTGGGTACTGATGTGTTCCCGGCAGGGAACTGAGCTGGTTCCATTATGCAAAATGGTGCAGCAACATAAACCCGTTTCCATTCTTTGTGCCTACTGGGTTGGTTGATAAAGGGAATGGTGTAGATCGCTGTTTATAAGGAGCTTGAGCTCTTACCACACAATATTCAAACTTTAAACAATAGCAATTTTCAGTGACAACAGGGCACATGTGAAATGGACTAGGAACTGGTGACTAACAGAACTCAAAGAGAAGCTGTTCAGGGGAAATCATCATCAAATGGGGATGTTCCCAGTGAGTTCTGCAGCGACTGGTATTGGGCTAACACTATTCAACATTTGCACCAATGGTCTCTAGGTAATAGAAAATCAAGGATACAATTTGCAGTGGGCACAAGGATTGGTGGAGTGATAAATAATGATGTGGACAGGCCAATCATACAAAATGATTTGGATCACTTAGCAAGCTGAACTCAGCCAAATACTAAGAGATATACCTGGTACAGGGAATGCAGGTCTGTCATAAACAGATAGTTAAGGGTCAATGTCTCTTTTACCTGTAAAGGGTTAACAAACAGTGAACCTGGAACATCTGACCAGAGGACCAATCAGGAGACAAGATACTTTCCAATCTCGGTGGAGGGAAGTCTTTGTTTGTGTGTTCTTTTCTTTGTCTGTTGTTCTCTCTGGGTTCTGAGAGTGACCGGACGTACCTACAGGCTCTCTAATTTTCTGTTTAAGTAGTAAGTTCAGGTAGAAAGGCGGTTTAGTCTTTTTGATTGTTTTCTTTATTTGCAAATGTGTATCTGGCTGGAGAATTTTAAATGTGTATTTTACTGGAAAGATTTTATTTTGTCATTTGTTGCTGCGGGGGAAAGGCTTCTCCTCTAGTGTCAAAGCTGAAAGACCACTGTATATTCCATCTTGATTTACAGAGATAATTTTTACTTTTTATTGTCTTTTATTAACAGATTTTCTTTTTAAAGATATTGATTATTTTTTCGCCGTTGTTAAGGCTCAACAGGAAACTGGATCCTGTCTCACCAGGGAATTGGTGGGAGAAGGGAGAGAAGGAGGGGGAAAGGTGAATTTCCTCTTTGTTTAGATTCACCGTGGAGCTTGAATCTTTGTATTGCCTCTGGGTGAGGGGAAAAGGGAGGGGAGAAGGAACCTTCATCTCTTGTGTTAAGATTCAAGGAGTTTGAATCACAGTGGTCTCCTAGGTAACCACTATGGGAAGGAAGATTGGGAGGAAGAAAAGGGGAGGGGGGGAAGGTTTATCCTCTTTGGTGTGAGATCAAGGGGTTGGGTCTTGGTGGTCTCCAAGGGAACGGATTTGGGGAGTCAGAAGTGTCCCAAAACGTAATACTTTTGCGTGTGGCAGCCTATCAGATCTAAACGGTCTTAAGCTAGAGGGATTGCATGTTGGTAACCATCTTTTGCACTCTAATGTCAGCAGTGGGGGTTTTATACCATGACATGGTGTGCACGTTAGATCAAATCCAAAAGCCAGTGAGTTAAAAAGTCAAAAAGCCAATAGGAATTTTTTTTTCCTTCTTTTCATCTCTGCAGCTGTGTGTAAGCAGGGAGAGGGTTTTTAAAACTACAGCCAGAAAGATTTTTTTTTCCTTTCTCCTTTCGAATGTGCAGAGAGACTGCCTGAAGGCAGAGACAGTAGGTTTAACAAGGGTCTTTGTTACAAGGACTCCAGCTGTGAGTCAACCAGAGACCAGCAAAACACATTTGCAAATGAAAGGATGTTTTTTTTTTTCTAACTTTGCCAGGAAAGGCTAGGTAGAAAAAGTTAAAAAAGACTCTGTTTGCTAAGCAACCCTAAGGAGGCAACAGAGAAGCAGCATTTCAGGCAGTAAAACACCAAGAGAGCGCCCCAACACAGAAAGCAAGGAACCATGAGTACCAAAGGACGCCCTGAAAGCCAGATCGGGCAAGCTACAAGCCATAGAGAAAGAGCAATGAACATAGGAGACGGAAATAGAACTAATTATGCATGAAATAGCCAGGAAGAGGGGGTCCACAAAAGAAGAAACAAGCAGCCCAAAGAGGAAAGCCCACAAGAGAAAAGCAGCAAAGAGGAAAGCCACAAAAGAGAACAAGAATCCCAAGAGCACCCCACAGAAACAGATTGAACCCCAGAGGGAGCCCAACCAGGCCTGGCATTAGAACAGCTATAGCAAAACGAACACACAGCCAATCCTACAACACTTCGATTGTATTGTAGTTCCACCCCAATAAATTTCCCACCTACAAGGCAGGTGACAACACTGAGCCTTCTTAGAAAATTGAAAGGCCCTGCCATGGATACAGGGAGCATCTCTGAAGAAACCAGTACATGAATAGAGAACCGAGGCTAAGGCTCAGTGGACTTAGCAGAAAGTGGCAGCCTGAAATGCCTAAGGGACCATAAGGATTATAAACTTTTCAACCAAAGGCCAGAAAGAATGGGGATAACACCTGAGCATGCCCGTCGGCAGTTCTAGAGCCCTAAGATGGATAACCAAATGTGTCATTCCCCGACACAACCTACCACACTGGAAAGAATATGAGGCTGGATATCAGGAAAAAAGGTTAATCAATATGGATGAGCTGCACGTAGCATCCTCCTAATACAAATGGACGCAGTTCTTAGAGGTGTTCCTGAGGACAATAGAAAAAGGTACACCTAGATGGGGAAACCAAAATGTAAACCGAGGCGGGGGAGATTGGGAGCCAGATGTGGTGGAGTGACAGACAAAGAAAAGAGCTACTTGTCAAGGGGAGCGATAACCACAGGGGCACACCGACAAAACCTACAACCGAGGGCAGCCCAGACCCATCGTAACAATCCAAGGAAAGCCACAGACTACCTATATCCCCCTCACCATCTCCGCATACCACCTCGACCCAGTGGACCAGGCAGCTGGGCGATGCTTTGAAGTGTAATGACGAGACATATATAAAGGCCAACTGCCCAAAGAACCCCAACCGAGTGCAAGCATTACAGCACCATCAACACCAAAGATCCCCAGGCCCAGATACTTCTCAAATACCCTTGGAGTGAAGGGAAATTTTGAGAGTGGGCGGAAAGAAGGTTATCGCATGGAGATACACGGGGGCACAAGTGTCAGCTATCCACCAATCCTTAGTGGACCCCAAATTCATCAACCCAAAGGCCCAAGTGACAATTTACCCCCTCATGTCAAAAGCTGTAGACTTGCCTACCGTGACAAGGTCACACCTACTAAAGGGGGCACTTGTCTTCAAGTAAAGATGAGACACCTTTAGGAAAGATGCTCTGGTCAAAACCAAGTTGTTGGGCTCAATACAGTGATAAATGGGTGAAATCTTCTAGCCTGGGATACACAGCAGGTCAGACTGTGTGACCTAATGGACCCTTCTGGACTTAGACTCTATGTAGGAACAACATCTCTCCGGGCAGAGACCAGGTTCCATGGGGGCTCCATGCATGGCATTGCACAGAGCTTTAGGTGGATGGGGCTAATGGTGGGCCAGAGCAGGGACGAATGAGGGGCTAACGACTCTGTGAATACTGCTTCCAGCACGGACTCTGCATCACTTGTTGGGGGTCCCCCCTGCCACTCTTTTGAGGTGAAACAGATTTTGGGGGCCTCAGGGAAGGCCCTCTTTAGTGATGGGCACCTGAGCCTCCTGCAGAGGTGGAGATGTGCATTCTCTCCACTGTCCCAGTTCTGCTCCCATTCACTCCCAATGCACAAATGGGACCTGGAAAGGGAAATAAATTGACCTTGTGTCTTTTCTGCTTCTTTGTGATGGACAGAAAGGCTGGGGAGGGTTTTTCCCAAGAATGGTTTATTGTTTAGCTTTTACATTACAGTAGTTTATTGTTTGGGCAGGTCTTGCCTGCCAGGAGGACTCTGTGATGACAGCTGAGATGGGAGGCTGATCACTTGATGGGGGAAGGCAGTTTTAGACACTTGATTTAAAACTCATTGGTTAGTTTATGTTTGTTCACACATTTCACAACATCTAAAGAACGTGGTGGAAAAGGTTAATAATTCAGGCCCCACCCCTCATCCCTTCAGAATAGGTGTGAGCTCACTCCATGAATGCGCCTCTGGTTCCTCTAGAAGGTTCCCCAGCACAATGAGATGTAATGTTGCTGATTTCCATGAGGTGAACAAGCAGAGGATCAAATCCAAACCTCATTTTTTTACACAAACCTTCCAGGCCTTTTTTTATATGTCAGATGCAAAAAAAGGTACAAATACAATTATGACAATGTCCTTCTTATGAGTGGTGAAGAAACCCTACTGTGAGACTAATTTCTCCTAAACGCTTTCCACCATCCAGGAGACTGGGACGATTAAGGTCAAGTTCTATGGCAGAGGTATGATGCAGTGCTCTGAGGGTCACTGTGAAAGTCGAGACGATACTGATTGAGGTTGGATGTTCTCTCCTTTAGGTGCAATACCAAAGATCTCAGATAGGTTTAAATGAGGTTATTATTTGAGCAGGAGAGTAAACATATAGAAAGAATAAAGGGTTGTTTTTCTCTGCAAGGTCTTTTCCTCATGGAGTCTTGAATTTTGCACCTTAACTGGGAAATCAGGGGATAGTAATTGGGGAATGAAACAGCAGCTGTTGTGGAGGGGAATGGATGGATGTGCACTTGTGAGAGTAGAGGGGAGCATTCTGAGGTATTGAGGAGTTTTGTGTCTGTTTGTAATGCCTCTGTGTGTCTGTGTGCCTCTGATTAGACTATTCAGTGGGAAGCTTGAGACCACAAGGATTTGAAGATCCTATGGCAGGGGATGGGGGGGAGTGCGAACGCTTTTTCCAACAGTAGGGCTGGGTAACAAGAATCCCACACTATGACACCAGCTCACACTAACACAATAGAGAATTACTTCAAGACGTTTTCATTTAGCATCACTTCTCCTCTATGCCTCCAGCATGCCTTGCCTTGCCTTGCATTCTTCAGGTTAATGTTTTACATATTCTGTCTTGGATAGGCAGGGAGGCCATTTGTCTGGTTTTATACCGAAGAATCCTCTGTTTGGTTGATTTATCCCCCATCCACTACTGGGACCAAACCGGATGTGGTTTTGTCCAATATCAGCTGGGGGACACCATTTTGAACAGTGAGCCCCACTGTCCCCACTGAGAGCTATGCCAGGACACGCAGGGACTTCATGTGTAAGTGTGCACTGCCGAGCATGTTGCAGCTGGAGGAGCAGGTTAAAAGGGCCTCAGACACTCAGGCAAGGGGTGGTAGACAGGCTGCAGGAGAGAGGAACCCTCCTCTGGGAAGCCAGGCAAAAGGCTGAGCCTGAGAGGGGACCACAAAGCAGATAAGGCCCCTGGTAGGACCTTCTCCAGCCCCACCCCATTGAGAACCAGCTGGTCCTGCAAGGCCCTGCTCCTATATGAAGAGACATATGGGTAGGAAATAGGCCAGGGCAGCAGACTTAGACTCTCTGCAGGGAAGACCCTGTCAGTGCTGCTTTCTATATCCCATAGGCTAAGTCTGCCCTATTATATTCACTCCATTACATTCCTTGGAATGCCTCTCAGGCCTGTATCCTGTAAGATACGAGCTTGAGCATAAGGTAGTGTAGGTTTGGTTAAGTAGGCCGTAACGCTTGGCACAAGTTACCTGTAGATCTGGGGAACTAAGGAGAGCTTGCTCAATGATGGGAGTCAGAATATTCCGGTAAGTGCGACTGCAAGGAACCTGGAAGTAATAACTGCCAGTCTGGTTAAGCGAGGGGTGACGGTGTGATCATGAGCTGAAATGGCAGATATGTATCGATACGTTAACCCACAGAATACGTACAGCTCATTATTATACTGGCAAAAAGCCTAAATATGGGCATGGAGGACTGAGCATGGACAGATGTTGCTCTGGCCCTATAGGAGGACAGTCACCATGTAGTCTGGAGCTGTTCTTTCCTGGGCCTCACTCATTGCCGTCTGCATCTTTTCTACTTGACCCTTCAACTCGCTGGGGAACTTGGACCATCTGACACAGCCAGAGCCAGGGCTGGTCCTTTTGTCTTTTACTACTAGGTCCTCAACTAAGGGTGAGAGTATGCAGTTCTAAGAGCTTATGCGTTGAATGATACCACAGGTTACCCCAATCCTGTATTATCTCCATCTTGTTTTGGGGCTTTTGTAGTTTTATCCATTATTGTAATAAAAGTATCTAAGGTTTTACTTTGCTCTCACTGTGATCCCTTTTCATCTACTCAGAGAGTCCCCGGAAGATATGGAACTCCATAGTGTGAATTCTTTGTGGCCTGATTCTGGGGGGACAATCTTTCACAGTCAGATCAATTGGCCAGTAATCTAAATATTATTCACCTTTATAAAGGACAGACAACATGGTCCTGGACTGGGATCTGGTGGAGAGGGACGGTCTGGGTCCTCCCACCACACCCTTCTTGAGAGCTGGCATGCTGATGCAGGTGGAGGCCAGAAGATTCCCTGTGTAGGGTCAGAAATTAGGTACCTCTACCACCCTGAAAGAGAGGCAAGGAGCCGGCGGTCAGGTGCACTAACCACTAGGCTGCCCAGACTGTCTGTGCTGCACTCAAATGCTAAAATGACTCATCAATCACTGTGCTTCCCTCTTGCATATTTCCAGTCTAAAACCACATTAAAGAGGGGTGTGTGTGTGTGTGTGTGTGTGTGTGTAAGACAGTGCAGAGGAAGCAATAGCGGTTTCTGTCTCACTACAGTAACACTGTTCCAAAGGAGTTTACATTTTTAGACTAGATTCCCTGAGAATGTATTCTATCCCCAGCGTTACTGCTTGTTATGCCTGAGCAAGTGTATCAGTCATCCTTCTCTAACAATCTCCCTCGGGAGCAGCTGATCTTATCCTCTGGTTGCTTTCATTAGTCTTTGCTGTATTAGGCTCCTTTCTCTAAAAGTTTGGCACTACAATGTTATAGACAGCACTGCAGCACCTGATGCTGCTTTGGAAGGAGGCGAGGAAACCCTTTGACCAGTGAAGGAAAAGTGTTCACAATTCCTCCTTTTTGATTTGCTCAATGGGAAACTCTTTTCTTTCTTCATAAATAACAAGAGCAACGTCCACTGTCTGTCTGGTTGTTGATGTTCAAAGCAAAGTATTGGTTTGAATTGTGACTCCTTTTCTCTTTGCCAAGGGCCAAGGAGAGCTGACGGCTGTCTCTGATTTATTCCCTCTGTGTGATTGCTCAGGGAGAGTGAGATCCATCCTGGGCAGGGGGGTCAGCACAAGCCCGAGGAGCCACACAAGTCTCTCTGAAGCCCTCCCTGAGGGCTGAAGTGGGCTGTCAGTGACGCCTGTGACTTGTGCTGGATCTGCTCTCCTCGTGGTGAATTTAGATCCCAATGATGCTGGGAGTAATTTTTTGTTCTGTAGCTTTTTTGTGAGCAGTTTATTGTGAGGAATTTAAATTGAAGCTGTTTGTTTAGTTCTTACTAGCCAAGGTTTTCAAAAGTGGTGAGGGATGTGGGGCCCTTTGTAAGACACCGGAATGGGCCTAGTTTCAGAAAGTGCTGAGTCTGTCTCAATTTGCACATCGAAGATGAAGGCACCTACGTCACTACTCAGTCTTGAAAATCTTGGCCATTTTGTACATTACCATCTAAAGGAAATTGTAATATGAGAACAATGGTCCATTATGCATATAAATGTTTCCCATCTGAGGCACCATTACTGTGTGGATCATGGAATGCAAATGATGTGAATGTATGTGCTGAATTCTGTGCGCTGGTGCGCACACACTCATATGCACAAATCGTATAAACTAAACCATATCATGGGCCTCAATGATCCCTTTGGAATCTCCCAATACAGAAGATGGTCCAGGGATGAATAGAGCTGAGCCATTTGGTAACAGTGACCGTAAAGTAATTATAGTTAACATCCGTGTGGGGTGAGAATGCCAAATAACCCCCCACGGAAGCATTTAACTTCCAAAAGGGTAGCTATACAAAACTGAAGACGCTAGTTAAATGGAAATTGAAAGGAACGATCAACAGGGTGGAAAGCCTGAAAACTGGGGAGCAATGGGCACATAACACCTAACTGGCTTCAAGACTGAGCTTGATACGTTTATGGAGGGGATGGTAGGATGAGACTGCCTACAATGGCATGTAGTCCATCTGCGACTGCTAGCAACAAATATCTCCAGTGGCTGGTGATGGGACACTGGATGGAGGGGGCTCTGGCTTACTACAGATAATTCTTTCCCGGGTGTCTGGCTGGGTGGGTCTTGCCCACATGCTCCAGGTCTAACAGATCACCATATATGGGGCTGGGAAGCACTTTTCCCCCAGGTTAAATTGGCAGGGACCCTGGCTTTTTTTCACCTTTCTCTGCAGCATGGGGCACGGGTCATGTGCAGATTTACACTAGTGTAAGTGGTGAATTCTCTGTAACCTAAAGTCTTTAAACCATAATTTGAGGTAACTCAGCTAGAGCTTAGGGGTCTGTTAGTGGAGTGAGTGGGCAAGGGGCTGTGACCTGTGATGTGCAGGAGGTCAAATTAGATGATCATGATTACAGCTATGTTTTAGTCACAAGTGTTTCTTGTAAAAGGCATGGACAGGTCACGGGCATGTGATGTTATTGATATAGACTGGGACCATATAGAACATGAGTTGTAACCAAGGTCCTCTAGTGGCACCAAATCCTATGTAAAGGGGGTCATGTAAGGTGTCTTAGACCAGGTTATGGGTTACTGGTTATGATTATGCTGTCTGTATGTCTGTATCATTTTGTAATTGAAGTTATGAATATTGGCTGTATGCTGTCTGTATTTCAAACTTGTGCTGTGTTACTGGGAATGATCCCAGACAAGTGGGTGTCAGCTCTGTTTAGCCTGCTTGATGGCCCATTAAGGACCATTAGCTACACAATTGACCCATTCAGAGGAGGAGGATACGCCTTGTGACTCAGCAGGGTGTGCAGGAACTGACCCATGTGACTGCAGACTCCATTTTGCTGTGACTTTCCACAGTGGGAACAAAGGAGTGTTCTTACACCTGGGAAAGCCTTTATAAGGCGGAGGCCTCATCTCCATCTTGTCTTCAATCCTGCTTCTTACCTCTGGAGGGACTTTGCTACAAACTGAAGCTCTACACAAAGGACTGAATGACCATCCCAGCCGGGGATGTATTCCAGAGACTTGATTTGAACCTGCAGTTTACTCCATCACTGCTACAAGCCTGAACCATTACTGTATGGAATTGATTCCATTTAACCAATCCTAGCTCTCAAGTCTATCTTTTTCCCTTTATGAATAAACCTTTAGATTTTAGATTCTAAAGGATTGGCACCAGCGTGATTTGTGGGTAAGATCTGATCTGTATATTGACCTGGGTCTGGGGCTTGGTCCTTTGGGATCGAGAGAACCTATTTCTTTTACTGGGATGTTGGTTTTCATAACCATTCATCCCAGGATGGGTGGCACTGGTGGTGATACTGGAAGACTGGAGTGTCTAAGGAAATTGCTTGTGTGACTTGCAGTTAGCCAGTGGGGTGAAACCGAAGACATTTTTGTCTGGCTGATTTGATTTGCCTTAGAGGTGGAAAAACCCCATCCTAGGGCTGTGACTGCCCTGTTTAAGCAATTGGTCCTGATTTGGTACTCTCAGTTGGGTCCCGCCAGAACCGCATCGTCACAGGGCAGTAAACAAAAATTCACATCCCTTCACTGTCCATGACTTTTACTACATACTCCTGACTAAAACTGGGGGGGAGAAGGGGGGCTGAGGGAGGGAGGCCCGGGTGCTCTGGGGGCAAGCGGTGGCATGCAGTCTGGGACTCCTACTGGTGCTGGGGGGGAGGGGATTGGCAGGGCTGATTGTGACCAATGGGAGCTGCGGGGGCAGTACCTGCAGGCGGGGGAAGCATGCAGAGCTGCCTGGCCATGCCCCCACCTAGCAGATGGGCCAGGAGGATGTTGCCACTTCCGAGGAGCCTCCCCAGGTAAGCGCTGCCCAGAGCCCTCCTTACTCCATTCCATTCCCCAACCCCCTGCCCCCTCCCACACCCAAACTCTACTGCATGGGGAGGGTGAGTGGGGGCCTGAGACTGCCCCAGCAGTGACTGCGTGAGTTGCCACTGAGCCAGGCACACCAGCTGCTGCAGAAGTCACAGAGGTCACGGAAAGTCATGGAATCTATGATTCCGCGACCTCCATTACAAACTCGCAGCCTTCATCATGATGGTCCCTTCTGACCTTAAAGTCTATGAGTCTATGGGAACAGTGTGCAGACTATTTAAAAACACAGTAATAGAGGCTCAAACTAAATGTATACCACAAATCAGAAAAAAAAAAAAAAACAGCAAAGAGATCAGCAATATGCCACCTTGGCTAAACAACTGAGTAAAAGAGGAAGTTTGACAACATTTAAAAATGGGAAGTCAAATCCTACTGAAGAAAATGGAATAGAGCATAAACACTGGCAAGTCAAGACTGAAAGTACAATTGACCATGCCAAAAAGAATTTGAAGAGCAACTAGCATAAGACACAAAAACTAACAGCAAACACTTTTTTTAAGAATATCAGAAGCAGGAAGCCTGTCAAACAATTGTGGGGAGGAGGGGTGCACTGGATAATCGAGGTATTAAAGGAGCACTCCAAGAAGACAGGCCCTGGTGACTTGCAGGCATCTAACTTTTCTAAGTGATTTTTAACTATGTATATTCAGAAATGACCCAGAAAAGGGAGTAAACCCTGAGATGGCAAAGTCTGCAGACAACACAAAGTATCCGAGGGGTAGCCGTGTTAGGCTGGATCTGTAAAAGCAGCAAAGAGTCCTGTGGCACCTTATAGACTAACAGATGTATTGGAGCACGAGATTTTGTGATTAAATGGGTATTCACCCACGAAAGCTCATGCTCCAATACATCTGTTAGTCTATAAGGTGCCACAGGACTCTCTGTAGGCAACACATAGTTACTCAGGATAGATAAGGCCAAAGCAGACTGCAAAGAGTTCCAAGGGAATCTCACAAAACTGTGTGACTGGGCAGCAAAATGGCAGATGAAATTCAATGCAGATAAATGCAAAAAAAATTCACATTGGAAAACATAAAACCAACTATACATACAAAATAATGAGACTTAAATTTGCTGTTATCAATAAAGAAAGGGATCTTCTAGTCAGTGTAGATAGTTTCCTGGAAACATCCACTCAATGTGCAGCAGCAGTCAAAAAAATCTAACAGAATGTTAGGAACCTTTAGTAAAGGAATAGATAATAAAACAGAAAATATCATAATGCCACTATATACCCCACATCTTGAATATTGAGTGCAGTTTTGGTCATCCCATCTCAAAAAAAGATACAACAGGATTAGAAAAAATTACAAAGACTGGCAACTAAAATGATGAGGGGTACAGAACAGTATCATCTGAGACTGGGACTATTTAGCTCAGAAAAGAGAAGACTAAGGGAGGATCTGATAAAAATCTATAAAATCACAAAGAATGTGGAGAAAGTAAATAAGGACGTGTTATTTACCCTATCATATAAGATAAAAGCCAGGGGCCACCCAATGAAATGAATAGTCAGCAGGTTTAAAACAAACAAAAGGTAATACTTCTTCACAGAACGCACAGCAAACCTGTGGAACTCATTGCCAGGGGATGTTGTGAAGGTCAAAAGTATAACTGGGTTCAACAAAGAATTGGGTAAGTTCATGAAGGACAGGTCCATCAATGACTACTAGCCATGATAGTCTGGGATGCAACCCTATGCGCTTAGTGTCCCTATATCTCCAACTTCCATCTGGCACTGGACAGGAAACTGGGCTAGTCTGACCATTTGTCTGATCCAGTATGGCATACATGTGTTCTTAAAATCTTAAAACTAACCTCCCTGCTTTAAAGTAGAATCAAAATTTCAAAAGTAATTTGCACAATGCTATTTCTCCTTCCAGCATTCAGTGAATCCATTTTTATTCATCTACTATTGACATATAAGCTACTGTGATTAATAGTTATATTTATGGTGAATCTAACCAATACTGATGTTTATTCTGAGTGGGGAGAAAAAATTATTACAATCATTTTAAATGATCCCTGTGAACCTGGGAAGTACTGATTATATTTCATATAGTTTCCATGAGATCACTCTAATTTCTGAGGTTATTTGGTGTCAAAAGAGTTTATTATAAAATTGTGCATTACAGGTGGAGCTGGTAATGCTATCAAAGGTTAAGGTTGCCTTACGCTTTCTCTTATAAGAACCTGTTTTCAGCTGCTTATGACTTTGCTAAATGGAACCCATTCTGGATGAAATGTTCTGAGACAGGTCCAAGCTTAGGCTAATTTTTTTTTTTTTTTTTAAGTTTCATGTAAAATGGTTCAGTCATTTCCAAGAATCAGATTAGGGGAAAATATGTCTTTCCCTTGTTAAAAGTATTCTTACAACTGTTTTGTTGAGAAACTCTAGCATCTCTATGCTTTGGAGCCGGGAGTTGCAATAAATTCCTACCAGGCTACCCAGCCGAGACCTCGCGCAATATTCTTGGGATTTCTTATCCCTTGCCACTGTGATGATGCGGTTCTGGCGGGACCCAACTGAGAGTGCCAAATCAGGACCAATTGCTCAAACAGGGCAGTCACAGCCCAAGGCTGGGGTTTTTCCACCTCTAAGGCAAAAAATGATGAGGGGTACAGAACAGTATCATCTGAGACTGGGACTATTTAGCTCAGAAAAGAGAAGACTAAGGAGGATCTGAAAAAAATCTATAAAATCACAAGAATGTGGAGAAAGTAAATAAGGACGTGTTATTTACCCTATCATATAAGATAAAAGCCAGGGCCACCAATGAAATGAATAGTCAGCAGGTTTAAAACAAACAAAGGTAATACTTCTTCACAGAACGACAGCAAACCTGTGGAACTCATTGCCAGGGGATGTTGTGAAGGTCAAAAGTATAACTGGGTTCAACAAAGAATTGGGTAAGTTCATGAAGGACAGGTCATCAATGACTACTAGCCATGATAGTCTGGGATGCAACCCTATGCGCTTAGTGTCCCTATATCTCCAACTTCCATCTGGCACTGGACAGGAACTGGGCTAGTCTGACCATTTGTCTGATCCAGTATGCATACATTGTTTCTTAAAATCTTAAAACTAACCTCCCTGCTTTAAAGTAGAATCAAATTTCAAAAGTAATTTGCACAATGCTATTTCTCCTTCCAGCATTCAGTGAATCCATTTTTATTCATTCTACTATTGAATATAAGCTACTGTGATTAATAGTTATATTTATGGTAATCTAACCAATACTGATGTTTATTCTGAGTGGGAGAAAAAATTATTCAATCATTTTAAATGATCCCTGTGAACCTGGGAAGTACTGATTATATTTCATATAGTTCCATGAGATCACTCTAATTTCTGAGGTTATTTGGTGTCAAAAGAGTTTATTATAAAATTGTGCATTAAGTGGAGCTGGTAATGCTATCAAAGGTTAAGGTTGCCTTACGCTTTCTCTATAAGAACCTGTTTTCAGCTGCTTATGACTTTGCTAAATGGAACCCATTCTGGATGAAATGTCTAGAACAGGTCCAAGCTTAGGCTAATTTTTTTTTTTTTTTAAGTTTCATGTAAATGGTTCAGTCATTTCCAAGAATCAGATTAGGGGAAAATATGTCTTTCCCTTGTTAAAAGTATTCTTACAACTGTTTGTTGAGAAACTCTAGCATCTCTATGCTTTGGAGCCGGGAGTTGCAATAAATTCCTACCAGGCTACCCAGCCGAGACCTCGCGCAATATTCTTGGATTTCTTATCCCTTGCCACTGTGATGATGCGGTTCTGGCGGGACCCAACTGAGAGTGCCAAATCAGGACCAATTGCTCAAACAGGGCAGTCACAGCCCAAGGCTGGGGTTTTCCACCTTAAGGCATCAAACCAGCCAGACAAAAATGTCTTCGGTTTCACCCCACTGGCTAACCACAAGTCACACAAACATTTCCTTAGACACTCCAGTCTTCCAGTATCACCACCAGTTCCACCCATCCTAGGGATGAATGGTTATGAACCAACACCCCAGTAAAAGAAATAGGTTCTCTCATCCCAAGTACAAGCCCCAGACGCAGGTCAGTATACACATCAGATCTTACCCACAAATCACGCTGTTGCCAGTCCTTTAGAATCTAAAATCTAAAGGTTATTCATAAAGGAAAAAGATAGACGGGAGAGCTAGAATGGTTAAATGGAATCAATTACATGCAGTAATGGCAAAGTTCTTGGTTCAGGCTTGTAGCAGTGATGGAGTAAACTACAGGTTCAAATTAAGTCTCTGGAACATCCCCAGTTGGGATGGGTCATCAGTCCTTGTGCAGAGCTTCAGTTTTGTAGCAAAGCCCTCCAGAGGTAAGAAGCAGGATTGAAGACAAATGGAGATGAGACATGAGCCTTACATAGGGTCTTCCAGGTGTAAGAACACTTCTGTTTCCTACTGTGGAAAATTACAGCAAAATGGAGTCTGCAGTCACATGGCCAGTTTCTGCACACCCTGCTGAGCTACAAGGCAGATCTTTGCCTTAGAGTGGAAAACCCAGCCTTGGCTGTGACTGCCCTGTTTGAAGCAATTGGTCCTGATTTGGCACTCCTCAGTTGGGTCCGCAAGAACCGCATCATCACAGTGGCAAGGATAAGAAATCCAAGAATATTGCGCGAGGTCTCGCTGGGTAGCCTGGTAGGAATTATTGCAACTCCCCGGCTCCAAAGCATAGAGATGCTGAGTTCTCACAAAACAGTTGTAAGAATACTTTTAACAAGGAAAGACATATTTTCCCTAATCTGATTCTTGGAAATGACTGAACCATTTTACATGAAACTTAAAAAAAAAAAAAAAATTAGCCTAAGCTGGACTGTCTCAGAACATTTCATCCAGAATGGGTTCCATTTCAAAAGTCATAAGCAGCTGAAAACAGGTTCTTATAAGAGAAAGCGTAAGGCAACTTAACCTTTGATAGCATTACCAGCTCACCTGTAATGCACAATTTTATAATAAACTCTTTTGACACCAAATAACCTCAAGAAATTAGAGTGATCTCATGGAACTATATGAAATAATAATCATACTTCCCAGGTTCACAGGGATCATTTAAAATGATTGTAAATTTTTTCTCCCCACTCAGAATAAACATCAGTATTGGTTAGATTCACCATAAATATAACTATTAATCACAGAGCTTATATGTCAATAGTAGATAATAAAATGGATCACTGAATGCTGGAAGGAGAAATAGCATTGTGCAAATTACTTTTGAAATTGATTCTACTTAAAGCAGGAGGTTAGTTTTAAGATTTTAAGAACACATGGTATGCATACTGGATCAGAACAAATGGTCAGAACTAGCCAGTTCCTGTCAGTGCCAGATGGAAGTTGGAGATAAGGGACACTAACGCATAGGGTTGCATCCGATATCATGGCTAGTAGTCATTGATGACCTGTCCTTCATGAACTTACCCAATTCTTTGTTGAACCCAGTTAACTTTGTGACCTCACAACATCCCTGGCAATGAGTTCCACAGGTTTGCTGTGCGTTCTGTGAAGAAGTTACCTTGTTTTGTTTTAAACCTGCTGACTATTCATTTCATTGGTGGCCCCTGGCTTTATCTATATGATAGGGTAATAACACGTCCTTATTACTTCTCCACTTCTTGTGATTTTATAGATTTTTATCAGATCCTCCTAGTCTTCTCTTTTCTGAGCTAAATAGTCCCAGTCCAGATGATACTGTTCTGTACCCCTCATCATTTGCCTCCTCTCAATGGTCAGTTGTGTAGCTGATGATCCTTAATGGCCATCAAGCAGGCTAGGCAGAGCTAACCACAACTTGTCTGGGTGTCACCCAGACGCACAGCACAAATTTGAAATACTGGCAGTATACAGCCAATACTCATAACTTCAACTACAAAAACGATACAAACATACAGACAGCATAATCATAACCAGCAACCCATAACCTGTTCTTAGACACCTTATATGATCCCTTTACATAAGATTTGGTGCCACTAGAGGACCTTGGTTGCAACCCATGTTCTATATGGTCCCAGTTTATATCAATAACGTCACACCTAATGTGTTCAAAACACCTGAAAAAGCCATTTCAAAGAAAGGTGCCTGAACTGGAAAGTGTGAAACCCAAAGGGAAATTCCTTAGGATAATAATTCTCAAACTTAATTGCAGCCCAATGCCCTTCTGACAATAAAAATGACTATATGATCCCGGCTGGAGGGAAATGGGAGGGCGGAGCTGGAGGTTGAGTCCCATTGTCCTGGGCAGGCGGGGAACCAGAGCCAAGCCCTGCTTCCCTCTGAGTCTAACGCTGGCAACCCATTAAAATAGGATACGAACCACTTTGGGGTCCTGTCCCCACAGTTTGAGAGCTGTTTCCTTAGGATGTTGTGCACAAAGACTATATCTCCAATGGAGTCAGACTGTCAAACTCAGAATGACATTGCTGTGAACACCTTCATGAATTCTTCATCCAGTTCCCAAATTTCCGATACCTTCACCCTTACAGATGGAGCTATTATGTACACTCATCAATAAGCTGCATTTATAAATGTTTGTGAGGATAGTGACTGTAATCAATAGGAAAATAAACTGTCTACTTGCTAGGTTTGAAACTCTGCCATAATATTGAATTCATGTTTAAAAGTAAATTAAGATGTTGCTGTCTTATTGTGGAGCAGAAATCATACCTTTACATGATAATTATTATGCTATAATATGATAATATATTATAATTACTAGTAATTGCTTCAGAACGTACTATGCCTAACATGCCACCCAATTTTCACACTGATAAAGCCTTTGTACCACACCACACTATGTGTGTAAAGCCTGTCACCTTTTAAACAACAGTGGAGGAGGAGCTGTACAAACGTTGTTCAAACCTAACAGAAGTTCCTTTAATAAAAGGAAAATCAAGGTTTCTCTTCTAGTTATAAAGGGCATTCGTCATCATTTGACACCGACACTGCAAAATGAATTGATATTTCAACTTTCTTTTGACAATAACATGAAGTGTTTTCCTGGCCTATGTTTCAGGTAGACAAAAAAGGCCCAATTCAGCTGAGCTGTATGCTCACGAATCAAAGAGTTTTATAACATTAATGAATTTGGTCTAGAGTCTTAGACTCTAAGTAACTCTATGGACTGTGAGAGAGAGATGGTAATTGACAATTTTTACAGTGTCATGTAAGAGTTTTGAAAATTAAATCCATGTGAGGTTCCTATTTTACATTAAAAGTTCAACTATAAATAAAGGGTGAATGACTGAAGCCAGTTTTAATTCTCAATGTCTAAGGTCTTTGGATTAAAATGCACAATGTGCTGCAATGACTTGAATACAACCCTGCTGCATGGCAGCACGACAGAGCCTAAGTGAGAATCTCAGCGAGTTACTTACATCTTGTGACTGGCCTAGGGGCTGATTTCTAGGACAGTGGTTCCCAAACTTGTTCCACCGCTTTTACAGGGAAAGCCCTGGTGGACCGGGCCAGTTGAGTACCTGCCGTGTCTGCAGATTTGGCGATCATGGCTCCCAGTGGCCACAGTTCACTGCTCCAGATCAGTGGCCCGCGCCGCTTCCAACAGCTCCCATTGGCCAACTCCTTTAGCACCCTCAGATACAGCGCATCCACCCCATGGACTTGTGCTTGTCCAGTTTTTCTAATAGTCCAAACCACTTCTTTCTCCACAGAGGGATGGTCACCTTCTCCCCATACTGTACTGTCCAGTGCAGCAGTCTGGGAACTGACCTTGTTTGTGAAGACAGAGGCAAAAAAGCATTGAGTAAATTAGCTTTTCCCACATCCTAGTCACTAGGTTGCCTTCTCATTAGTAAGGGACCCACACTTTCCTTGACTTTCTTCTTGTTGCTAACATACCTGAGGAAACCTTCTTGTTACTCTTAACATCTCTTGCTAGCTGCAACTCCAAGTGTGATTTGGCCTTGATCTGCCTCCTCTCAATGGGTCAGTTGTGTAGCTGATGATCCTTAATGGGCCATCAAGCAGGCTAGGCAGAGCTAACACCAACTTGTCTGGGGTGTCACCCAGACGCACAGCACAAATTTGAAATACTGGCAGTATACAGCCAATACTCATAACTTCAACTACAAAAACGATACAAACATACAGACAGCATAATCATAACCAGCAACCCATAACCTGGTCTTAGACACCTTATATGATCCCCTTTACATAAGATTTGGTGCCACTAGAGGACCTTGGTTGCAACCCATGTTCTATATGGTCCCAGTTTATATCAATAACGTCACACCCTAATGTGTTCAAAACACCTGAAAAAGCCATTTCAAAGAAAGGTGCCTGAACTGGGAAGTGTGAAACCCAAAGGGAAATTCCTTAGGATAATAATTCTCAAACTTAATTGCAGCCCAATGCCCTTCTGACAATAAAAATGACTATATGATCCCGGCTGGAGGGAAATGGGAGGGCGGAGCTGGAGGTTGAGTCCCATTGTCCTGGGCAGGCGGGGGAACCAGAGCCCAAGCCCTGCTTCCCTCTGAGTCTAACGCTGGCAACCCCATTAAAATAGGATCACGAACCACTTTGGGGTCCTGTCCCACAGTTTGAGAGCTGTTTCCTTAGGATGTTGTGCACAAAGACTATATCTCCAATGGAGTCAGACTGTCAAACTCAGAATGACATTGCTGTGAACACCTTCATGAATTCTTCATCCAGTTCCCAAATTTCCGATACCTTCACCCTTACAGATGGAAGCTATTATGTACACTCATCAATAAGCTGCATTTATAAATGTTTGTGAGGATAGTGACTGTAATCAATAGGAAAATAAACTGTCTACTTGCTAGGTTTGAAACTCTGCCATAATATTGAATTCATGTTTAAAAGTAAATTAAGATGTTGCTGTCTTATTGTGGAGCAGAATCATAACCTTTACATGATAATTATTATGCTATAATATGATAATATATTATAATTACTAGTAATTGCTTCAGAACGTACTACTGCCTAACATGCCCACCCAATTTTCACACTGATAAAGCCTTTGTACCACACCACACTATGTGTGTAAAGCCTGTCACCTTTTTAACAACAGTGGAGGAGGAGCTGTACAAACGTTGTTCAAACCTAACAGAAGTTCCTTTAATAAAAGGAAAATCAAGGTTTCTCTTCTAGTTATAAAGGGCATTCGTCATCATTTGACACCAGACACTGCAAAATGAATTGATATTTCAACTTTCTTTTGACAATAACATGAAGTGTTTTCCTGGCCTATGTTTCAGGTAGACAAAAAAGGCCCAATTCAGCTGAGCTGTATGCTCACGAATCAAAGAGTCTTTATAACATTAATGAATTTGGTTCCTAGAGTCTTAGACTCCTAAGTAACTGCTATGGACTGTGAGAGAGAGATGGTAATTGACAATTTTTACAGTGTCATTGTTAAGAGTTTTGAAAATTAAATCCATGTGAGGTTCCTATTTTACATTAAAATGTTCAACTATAAATAAGAGGGTGAATGACTGAAGCCAGTTTTAATTCTCAATGTCTAAGGTCTTTGGATTAAAATGCACAATGTGCTGCAATGACTTGAATACAACCCTGCTGCATGGCAGCACGACAGAGCCTAAGTGAGAATCTCAGCGATGTTACTTACATCTTGTGACTGGCCTAGGGGCTGATTTCTAGGACAGTGGTTCCCAAACTTGTTCCACCGCTTTTACAGGGAAAGCCCCTGGTGGACCGGGCCAGTTTGAGTACCTGCCGTGTCTGCAGATTTGGCCGATCATGGCTCCCAGTGGCCACAGTTCACTGCTCCAGATCAGTGGCCCGCGCCGCTTCCAACAGCTCCCATTGGCCAACTCCTTTAGCACCCTCAGATACAGCGCATCCAACCCCATGGACTTGTGCTTGTCCAGTTTTTCTAAATAGTCCCAAACCACTTCTTTCTCCACAGAGGGATGGTCACCTTCTCCCCATACTGTACTGTCCAGTGCAGCAGTCTGGGAACTGACCTTGTTTGTGAAGACAGAGGCAAAAAAAGCATTGAGTAAATTAGCTTTTCCCACATCCCAGTCAATCTAGGATTGCCTTCTCATTCAGTAAGGGACCCACACACTTTCCTTGACTTTCTTCTTGTTGCTAACATACCTGAGGAAACCCTCTTGTTACTCTTAACATCTCTTGCTAGCTGCAACTCCAAGTGTGATTTGGCCTTCCTGATTTCACCCTGCATGCCTGAGCAAGATTTTTATACTCCTCCATGGTCATTTGTCCAATCTCCACTTCTGTAAGCTTCTTTTTTGCATTAAGATCAGCAAAGATTTTCACTGTTAAGCCAAGATGGTTGCCTGCCAATTTACTATTCTTTCTACACATTGGGATGGTTTTCCTGCAACCTCAATAAAGATTCTTTAAAAATTAGCCAGCTCTCTGGACTCCTTCTCCTCATATTATTCTCCACGGGATCCTGTCCATCAGTTCCTGAGGGAGTCAAGTCTGCTTTTGTTAAAGTCTGTAGTCCAGCCAGACCAAAAGGACACATTTCCACTTAATCAAAGGGAATCTAGGAGTAACCCCAGAAAGTTCCAACACATCGACAGTAGATGTAGGCTCTGGCATTTCCATCTGACTGATCCTTTTCATAAAGCACAAAAGAGAACTGTTGAGGAACAATAGAACTACTCAGACTCTAATGAAAAGCTGATACTGAGAAGATCAGAGGGGTGATTAAATATCCTGAAAGACATATAGAAACTTGCTAACCTGCCTGGAGAAGGTGTAGTTGAGGAAAGTGAGTGGTAAAGACTCAGAGTGATGTGCGGTAACCTCTCCTCTTTAGATAGTTGACACATTTGGGTTTATGGAAATGTACTTCATGGGTTGAGTAAAGGGGTAGCCGTGTTAGTCTGGATCTGTAAAAGCAGCAGAGAACCTGTGCACCTTATAAGACTAAACAGACGTTTTGGAGCGTGAGCTTTCGTGGGTGAATACCCACTTCGTCAGACGCAGGTAGTGGAAATTTCCAGGGGCAGGTTATATATATGCTAGCAAGCAAGCTAGAGATAACGAGGTTAGTTCAGTCAGGGAGGGTGAGGCCCTGTTCTAGCAGTAGAGGTGTGAAAACCAAGGGAGGAGAAACTGTTCTGTAATTGCAAGCCATTGAACGCAGTTTCTCTCCCTTGGTTTTCACACCTCTACTGCTAGAACAGGGCCTCACCCCTGACTGAACTAACCTCGTTATCTCAAGCTTGCTTGCTAGCATAATATATACCTGCCCTGGAAATTTCCACTACCTGCGTCTGACGAAGTGGGTATCACACCACGAAAGCTCACGCTCCAAAACGTTGTTAGTCTATAAGGTGCCACAGGATTCTCTGCTGCTTTCATGGGTGAGAATTCATGCATATGTATTTCTTAGGTGTTAGCTGTTTTATATTGTGATACAGCATGGCCAGAGGGCAGCATAAGAGTGTTAGCAGGGGCTCTATTCCCTGCCAAGGGAGGAAGGTTTGATTTAGATTAACTAGAACAGCTGTGGCAATTAGAGCACCTGACTCCAATTGAGCACCTGACTTCACTTAGAGCACCTGACTTCACTTAGAGCACCTGACTTCAGTTAGAGCACCTGACTCCAGTCATGGGATATAAACCCCTGCTTCAGTCAGACAGGGTGTGGTAGTTGAAGGAGAAAGGTTGGATTGGGAGCAGAGTGTAGATTGCAGAAGAGAAGAGTTTGGTCCAGAAGAGAATAGAGAGTTTGGAGGAGTGCTGCGGTGGATTGGAACCCAACCAGGCTTGTATAGAAGAGAGGCGAGAAGCCTTCACAAGCTGATGGGTATGGAGAGGAAATAACCCAGGGAAGAAACCGCTAGTCAAGTGCTTCACACAACCCCAGGGCCCCTGGGTTGGGACCTGGAGTAGAGGGCGGGCCCAGGTCCCTCCCTCTCCACTCCCCTCCTCCAAGGACACTAGGGGAGTGATTAAGAACTGGTTCAGAGGCAAGCAATAGTGCCCTGAACCTACCCCAGAGAAGAGAAAGCGCGAGACCCAGAGAACAGTACCGGCAATTTGCCACAATATATACACCTCTACCCCGATATAACATGAATTAGGATATAACGTGGTAAAGCAGCGCTCCGGGGGGTGTGGGGCTGCGCACTGTGGTGGAGCAAAGCAAGTCTGATATAACCCAGTTTCACCTATAACGCAGTAGGATTTTTTGGCTCCTGAGGACAGCGTTATGTCGGAGTAGAGATGTATATATGAGTTAATTTGTGTTGGGCTTTTTTTAAGAGGGAAGATGCAGAGAGATGTTTGGAGAAGATTATAATTTAGAGACACTCCTTCATAAGGGACAGAATTGGGATCATAAAAATTTGGAGACGTGTCGTGGAGGTGGGGGCTGGGAACACCACGTGGCCATGTGCAGCAGTTCACTACAGAAGCACTCCAGTTTGTTTTACTTTTTACTAAAACTTTTAATCCTTTCTCCTTCATTGGGTTTGTTATTTAATTAATCCAGGGATCAGCAACCTTTCAGAAGTGGTGTGCAAAGGCTTCATTTATTCACTCTAATTTAAGGTTTCACGTGCCAGTAATATATGTTAATGTTTCTAGGTCTCTTTCTATAAGTCTATAATATATAACTAAACTATTGTTGTATGTAAAGTAAATATGATTTTTAAAATGTTTAAGAAGCTTCATTTAAAATTAAATTAAAATGTAGATCCCCCCGAACTGGTGGCCAGAACCTGGGCAGTGTGAGTGGCACTGACAATTAGCTTGTGTGCCGCCTTCGGCATGCGTGCCATAGGTTGCCTACCCCTGAATTAACCCCAAGATCACTACAGGCCCAATAGGCTTTCTGATGGATACCACAATTACATAATTTAAAACTGAGTGTATATCATCATTGCGGACTATGGACAGCGAGAGATGTACTAGAAGAAGGAGAGGCAATTTTCCAGGGGAGCAGCAGCTCTGCACCTGCACGGCATGGAAGAGCAAGTGAATGCTGTATCTCCTGCATCTGCCTAGGAGCCTAGCAGACGAAAAGCAGCCTCGACACACCCAAAAGCATGGGTGAATGACAAGGATGGGGAAACCTAATGGAGGGGCAGCAA
Source organism: Chelonoidis abingdonii (assembly GCF_003597395.2). Lineage (NCBI taxonomy): Eukaryota > Metazoa > Chordata > Testudines > Testudinidae > Chelonoidis > Chelonoidis abingdonii. Next base: position 138,870,909 of record NC_133772.1, on the reverse strand, counting down.
GAGAGCCCTGCTTGGGAGGGAGACAGGTAAGATAGCAAAGACACAGCTGAGGAGCTTGATGGATGTCAGGCCAAGAAGCTGGTCCTGAGTGTTTCACTCCCTCCTGTAGGATAAACGCAAGTAGAATATTCACACTAAAGTGAAAGGCCACACTGCTGTGCCAGGGGAATATCTGTGTGAGTTAATTCTCCAAATCAGCCTTCTAGTTCCACGTAATTGGGACACAATCAAGCAAGACAGCTGTGTAAATGGGTTCTTCCAAGGAAGCCATTCATGTTCAGCCACAGTTGATCTCAAGTCCTGCAGGTTAGTTGTGTTGCTAATTTCATTGTTTTGGGATGGTGCCTGATAAACGAGTGGCTGTTTCGGAGGCCGGAGAGCCCCATCATTCCTGAGAATGCAGGAGCATGAACTGCATCAACTCAAGGAAAACACCTCAATGGATAATTTTACTTCTGAGGTGGATACACAGTCAAGGCCAAAATGAATCCTGTACAAATGTATTCACCTGTATATTTTGAAAAGAAACCTCAACCATTTAGTTCAGCTACAGTCTGTCTTCTGGTCATGCATAGCTGGGACCTTTTCTTATTCCTATTTTCATGTGTTAAATAAAATTGCACACGCAAAAAATATACCACCTGAGCCATAAAAGCAATTCCCTCCCCTCCCAAAATGGGAAACTTCAAACTAGACACTGTGGCATGAAATAGGCTGTTCCCTTCTTTGTGTACTCAGTGGCCTCCAGGCAGGTGCACTGGTAACATTGACCTCCTCACATCCCTTGCCCGATGGAGCAGAAATCTCTGACATACCTTACTTGCTCCTTTCCTTAAAGAGCTCGTTTTTTAAAAATAAAGGATTCAAGAAGTTTACTTTTTAGTTTGGTTAGTGGCTTCTCATTTCTTTACAAACTTCAAAATATGCCCAAGTCACCCAGTGGGAGAGATTTTCCTGTGGAAGCGTCTCCATTTTCCTGTGAAAATTGTCTAAGGCAGAAATACGGAAATATCAGTTTCTGACTGAAAACGGGCTGTTTTCTGAGGGCAGTGGTTTTTGCATTTAAAATGTTCTCTTTCTATTCACCCCTTCTCAACTGGTACATTAGAGAAAGGACCAATAGTTTGAACAGGAGTCGGCATTGGAGGAGCTTATCTATAAGTACAGACAAGAACAGACATGCTCAGCACTCTTTCAGAACTGCTGACTGGACTCTGAAGGCGAGAACGGGAGGTATGAGTTTGAAGAAGAGCACAAAGTTACTCGAAGTGGGTGGTATAGCAAGGAGGCGGAAAGAAAGACGAGGTGGGCAGAAGCATTGAGGATGGGTCGGAGGGGAACATATAAAAAGACCAAAGCACTGGAGTTCACAGTATTGGCAGCAGGACATAATTAGAGTTTGGACAAATGGCCTGGCTGGCAGGATGGTCAGGAAGGGGTAGAATTGTAGGAATGCTTCAGAGATGACAGCATTTGGCCACAGCATGGATATTGCAAGAGAAGGAACCTGGAAACCAGTGATGCCCCTCCCCAGATATTCAGGGCTGGCCTTGCCATGAGGTGAACTGAGCTGGCCACCTCAGGTACTAGGCTGTGGGGGGGCACCAATAGGACCCAGAATGTAGAAAATTGTGTCTGCTTCTGGAGCATATGTATTCTCTCTGCTGTAGATGCACAAAGATAATGGAGTGCTGTGCTGGAGGAAGAAGGGCATGAGAGACATAACAGCCAAGCAGGAAAAAATGTGAGTGGGAATAACAGAAAGCAGCAGGAGCTGCAGGGAAAGACAGACAAAAGTTTCTCTGAGGGTGGTCCAAGACTGAGGAGTGAACTCTCCCAGGAACTAAGGACTATCACAAACCTCACCACTTTCCACTCAAAGAGCAGGAAACATTTCTTTGACCCGCCTTCTCTAATGTACACACATAGCAATAGGTATATTTATTGTAAAACAAACAAACACAAAGACACACACTGCATCCAGTGTGCATGCCTCTCCCTCTGGGGAGAGGATGAGAGAACAACATGTAACAGATGTTGGCACATTACTTAATTTACTACTAGAAGCTGCTCAGATACTACAGTGATGAGCTCAGTGTACAAACCTATCTGGAACAGCTAGAAGTGCCCAGTTTGTGCCTGCAGTTAGGTAGCTGGAGGAATAAATATTATAATTTTCACCCCCTCAGCGTGACTGTGAGGGTGATTGTGTTTTCAAAAAAAAAGTAGGGGGCAGGACCTTAATCTTACAAGGCACTTCAGCTGGAAAGGGTGCAAAGCACTTTGGTAGGAAGGTTCCTCTTTTATCTCAAATCATTTGCTCATCCATAGAGACAGGCTGCGCATCAGGCTGAATGATGTTAGTTCGCAAAATGTTGCATGTGGTCATTCCTTTGTCTTTCCCAGCAGTTGACCAGCCCCATTTACCTTGAACGGACCCTGCCACTAGGCCAATGATTTTGACTCTGAACTTGGCAGTAATAACGGTACTTGCTCACTGGGTCTAAATTCCTGTAGATGGTCACTTCTGTGATAGGCCATTTTGTGGGTTTCTTGGGTCTCCAGTAGGTTTTTTTGTTTTTGCAAAGTCCCCTAAAGTCTTAAGCTTTTCTCTCAACTGGACTATGTACTGCACCATGTTTGCATGTTTGTCACCATTGGCCCTTGTTCCTCCCAAGCTTCTCAGAAGAGTTCTAAAACCCACAAGGTTGTCTCCCATGTAGCAGCTCAGACTGGGACAATCCTGTGGAAGCCTGCAAATAAAAGCTGTGGCAGTAAATTGTCCAAATAATGAAGGTCTGATACTACGAACTTCTTCAACATTTCTTTCAGCGTCCGATTGAACTGCTCAACTAATTCTTCTGCTCAGGGGTGGGAAACTGACATACTTCATGTCTTCAACTTTAACAGATCAGCTAGATCCTTCAGCAAATGTGAAATTAAAGTAGTTCCTTGATTGGTCAGCATTTCTTTTGGTATCTCACCTTGAGTGAACAACTCTATAGTGTCACCTGCAATGGTCACCACAATCATTGAACTGGGGGAAGGATGGCCTAGGGATAGCAGCTTGTGTAATCTAGGATCACCAAAATATGCTGGTGCCCTATCACACTTCTCTCCAGTAGTCCCACTAGCTCCATCCCTATTTTTTCAAACTCTACCCCCACTATAGGAAGTGAGATTAGGGAAACTTTTGGGGTCCTCCCGGGGCCAGCCAATTGACACTCGGGGCATGATGTACAGCAGTCTTTGTCATCCTTGTGCACAGTGGGCGAGTAGAACATAGTCATCATTCACCTAAAGGTCTTCTCCCACCCTATGTGTCCTGCACATGGCACTGAATGAGCAAATCATAACACTTCCCAAAAGAGATATCAAGGTTAATTGATAAAGATAAGAATAAAATACTTCAACTTCTGTATGTCGTTTGACTTGGTACCACACAACAACTTTATTAAAAAATTAGAATTATATAAAATTAACATGGTGCATATTAAATGGACTAAAAACTGGCTAAATGATAGGTCTCAGAATGTAAATGTAAACTGGCAATTGTCATGGGGTATGTCTACACTACGGGATTATTCTGATTTTACATAAACCGGTTTTGTAAAACAGATTGTATAAAGTTGCGTGCACACGGCCACACTAAGTACATTAATTCAGCGGTGTCCGTCCATGTACCAAGGCTAGCGTCAATTTCTGGAGTGCTGCTCTGTGGGTAGCTATCCCATAGCTATCACATAGTTCCTGCAGTCTCCCCCACCCTTTGGAATTTTGTGTTGAGATCCCAATGCAAAAACAGTGTCGCGGGTGATTCTGAGTAAATGTCATCACTCAGTCCTTCCTTCGTGAAAGCAACAGCAGACAATAATTTTCCGCCCTTTTTCCTCGGACTGCCCTGGCAGACGCCATAACATGGCAACCATGGAGCCCATTTTGCCTTGTCACTGTCACCGTATCTGTACTGGATCCTGCTGACAGCTGCACAGCAGCATTCGTTTGCCTTTGCAAGGTAGCAGAGATGGTTACCATTCCTATTGCACTGTCTGCCATTGTAAATTGGAGATGAGAGGACGGTTATCAGTTGTTTTGTACCGTCTACTGATGTCATGGGTGCTCCTGGCTGGCCTGACTGAGGTTGGCCTGCAGCGCATGGACAAAAATGGAAAAGACTCCCCGGGTCATTCCCTTCTTTATGTTTTGTCTAAAAATAGAGTCAGTCCTGCCTAGAATATGGGGCAAATGTACTAGAGAACCAGAGAGCACAGCTGCTCTGTGTCAGACCCCAGGAGATCCCACAGAAATGATGAGCTGCATGCTTATCTTAGGGGTTGCCCCTGCAACAACCCACCCATTGCTCCCTCCTCCCCCAACCTCCTGGGCTACTGTGGCAGGTCCCCCATTTGTGTTTGATGAGAGTAATTAAAGAATGCAGGAATAAGAAACACTGACTTTTTAGTGAGATAAAATGAGGGGGAGGCAACCTCCAGCTGCTATGATAGTCCAGGCAGGACATTAAAGGGTGGAGTGGGAGAGGAGCCCAGCATCCTGCTGCTATGATAGTTCAGGCAGTACAGAATCTTTTCTTTAGACTTGAAAGTGGAAGGCTGATGGAGCTCAGCCTCCAGTTGCTATTATGAGGACAGTTACCAGCTGTTTTGTACCATCTGCCGGGAATGACCGGGGAACATTCCCATTTTTACCAGATGCCAACCTCACCGAGGCCAGCTAGGAGCACTCATGGGCTGATGATGAAGACAGATATCAGTCATATTGCACCATCTGCCACCGGGAAGGGGATGCTGGCGTTCAGCGCTGCAGCACCCTGTCTCCCAGCAGCATGCAGTAGACATAGGGTGATATTGAAAAAAGGCGAGAAATGTTTTTTTCCCCTTTTCTTTCTGGGGGGGCAGGGAAGGATGTAAATTGACGACACATACCCTGAGAAAACCGGGAAAATGTTTTTGACCCTTCAGGCATTGGGAGCTCAGCCAAGAATGCAAAAGCTTTTCGGAGACTGTGGGGTCTGTGGGATAGCTGGAGTCCTCAGTACCCCCTCCCTCCCTCCCTCCATGAGTGTCCATTTGAGTCTCTGGCTTCCCGTTACGCTTGTCACGCAGCACTGTGTAGCCTGGAGATTTTTTCCAAATGCTTTAGCATTTCGTCTTCTTTAACGGAGATCTGATAGAACAGATTTGTCTCCCCATAGAGCGATCAGATCCAGTATCTCCCGTACGATCCATGCTGGAGCTTTTTTTAGATTTGGGACTGCATCACCACCTGTGCTGATCAGAGTTCCATGCTGGGCAAACAGGAAATGAAATTCAAAAGTTCGCGGGGCTTTTTCTGTCTACTTGACCAGTGCATCCAAGTTCAGATTGCTTTCCAGAGTGGTCACAATGGTGCACTGTGAGATACCGCCTGGAGGCCAATACCCTTGATTTGCAGCCACACTAACCCTAATCAGACATGACAATACCGATTTCAGTGCTACTCCCCTCTTCGGGGAGGAGTACATAAATCGGTTTAAAGAGCCCTTTATATCAATATAAAGGGCTTTGTTGTGTGGACGGGTGCAGGGTTAAAACGACTTAATGCTGCTAAATTCGGTTTAAATATGTAGTGCAGACCAGGCCATGGAGTGGGTGTGTTTTTAGTGGCATCCTGCAGGGATTGGTTCTTGGCTCTACGCTATTTCACACTTTTATCAGTGACTTAGAAGAAAACATAAAATAATCACTGATAAAGTTTGCAGATGACAAAAATTGGTGGAGGAGTAAATAATAAAGAGAACAAGTCACTGATACAGAGGGACCTGGGTCATTTGGTAAACTGGCATAAACTAATAATGTGCATTTTAATACTGCTAAATGTAAATGCATGCATCTAGCAACCAAGAATATAAACCATACTTACAGGATGGGGGTCTCTATTCTGGGAAGCAGTGGCTCTGAAAACAAGTTGGGGGTCATGGTGGGTAATCAGCTGAACATGAGCTCCCAGGGCGAGGTTGTGGCCAAAAGTTTTAATGCAAACTTTGTATGCATAAACAGGGGAATCTCAAGTAGGAGTAAAGAGGTTATTTTGCTTCTACATTTGGCACAAACCTTTAGTAACAGCTACTAGAACATTATGTCCAGTTCTGATGCCCATAATTCAAGAAGGATATAGACAAATTTGAGAGGCTTCAGAGAAGAGGCACAAGAATGAATCTGAATACACACCTAGAGTAATAGACTCAAATAACTCTATATATTTAGCTTCACAAAGAGAAGAGTGCGGTGTGTTATGATCACAGTCTGTAAGTACCTACATGGAGAACAAATATTTAATAATAGGCTCTTCAATCTGGCAGAGAAAGGTCTAACATGATCCAATGGTTCAAAGTTGAAGCTAGATGAATTCAGACTGGAAATATGGCATAATTTTTTTTAACAGTGTAACCTATAAGGCTAGCTTGTTTGCTTGCTTGCCTATATATCTTTTCTTATAGGTTTCTTATTTCCGTATGGTTTTGATTGTTTGTTTTATTATAATAGATTTATAGATTTACATTATAGTAGTTTGGCTGTAATGCAAGAGACTTACAGGCCTTATCCTTTATGTTAAGCTAAGGCAAAGTTAGCAGACTTGTTTTGGATCCTTCACCTAGGTAGATAGTGATAAGTTAAAGCATAAGGTCCATATATGGCAGTGGCCTTTAACTTAGATAGATAAAGGATGCGTGGAAACGGGGGGCGGGAGGGGGACCTTGGGTCTTCCAGAAGTTCATGCCCTCTGTAAACAGGTACACCACTAGAAAAGAACCAAAAAAGCCGGGACAAAAAAAATAACAAATGTGAGAATGATCTAATGCTATTAATATGTATGTGCATGTCATCAATAATTACAAACATACCAGCCTCTGGAGTAAGTGTACTCCATCAGTCTGGTGGGTGAGGAAACTAAATTTGGACATAGAAATAGGACTCAAGTACCCATGCCCTTCAAGAAGGGTGACCCACCATGCCAAGAAATCTAATCTAATCTAATGTAGAAATCTAAGCATCTAAGAATCTAAGCTCCAAGCATCTTTCTTAGTTGGGGTTACCAGACAGCAAATGTGAAAAATTGGGACGGAGTTGGGGGTAATAGGAACCTATATAAGAAAAAGACCCAAAAATTGGGACTGTCCCTATAAAATTGGGACATATCGTCACCCTATTCTTAGTTTATTAGTCTGTTAGTTTAATTTTAAGTTTTAAGTCAGTTAGTGAAGTGAAATTCTAAGTTAGCTCCAGCTTCTTCTAAGCTCTGCACCTCCCACACAAGAACTGAGGAACCCGTGGCAAGGCTGGTCCTTTGTCTCTTATCACCAGGTCATGAAGGAAGAGTGCGAGTATATTAATCAAAAGCTTTCTAGCGTATTATACCATATGTAGATTTAAAATAATAGCATTGTATTTGTAACTCTGATTATTTTGCCTTTTGATTATAATATTTTTATCTCAAAATAAGTCTTTAAGAGTACATTGGTCTGAGTGTGAGCATCCTGTCATACCCCCAAGGATCCCGTGAACATTCTGTGTAGCCTGATTATGGAACAAGAACCTTATCATCTGCTGATTAGATTAACTGGTGAGCCTATAACCCATACTATCCAAATTAATATTAACCTCCAAAATCAGGCAACAACAGTGATGGTAACAAAGCATTGGAACAATCGATCAAGGTTGGTGCTGGATTCGCCATCACTGATAATTTCTAAATCAAAATTGGATGTTTTTCTAAACGACCTGAACTAGGAATTATTTTTGGGAACTTCTCTGGCCGGTGCTATTCAGGAGGGCAGACTAGATGATCACAGTTGTCCCTTCTGGTTTTGGAATCGCTGAATCGATATGGCTATGAAAAGGTGACTGCTGCTCGGGCTGTTTGAAACTGTATGGAGAGAGACCACTCAGCCATGGCAGCAGACAGGAATGTGGCGTAGGGAGCAACAGGCCAAGAACAGGTTTACTGGGAGAAGTCTGGTGCTGACAGGTTGTCAGAGAACTATAGGAGTCACTCTTAGCCATTGGTTCCTAAACTTTAACAACCTGTGAACCTCTTTCACTAAAATGTCAAGTCTCGCAACTCGCTCTTAAAAATGAACATTGCCAGGGATTTTCTCCTTTACCTGAGTATCAATTATAAAAGCAGTGATCTTGGAAATATGAAATTTGTTTTTATGACATGCTTATTGCACACTCTTCATTATTAATTATTGTTTATCATTACAGGATTTTTATTACATTATGAAAATGGCAACTCTCTTCCAAGAGCTCCCTGCCATAGCTTGTATCGCTTTGAATAAGCCTGTTATAAGATTGTTCTAAGACAAGGCTTCTATGTTTCATTGAGGAGTATCAGATGTGAAACAGCATGAAGGTATTTAAGAAGCCAACTCAAATCTTCCTACACAAGCATTCAGGTCTTGAGCACTCCAGGCAAATGACACACGTTACAACAAAGCTTAAACTTGTTCTTCATAATAATTTCAAAATCAATACTAGCTGCCTATTTAATTTTAAAAACAGCAAAAAATATCCACTTCCCTTTCCATTTCATATAAGAAGTCTCGAAGTTTAAATCTCCTCAGTGTGATAGCGAGATGCTGGCTGTGATCTGCTTAGCTCTTGGAAGTCCAGGGGCTCCGGGCTGCTGGCCCCGTGCAGCCTGGGATCCCTAGGAACAGCTCTGTCTACCATTAGGGATTTTTTTCCCAAGAACCCCCTATAACATTTTGCGAACCCTCAGGGGTTCACAAACTCCAGTTTGGGAACCACTGCTCTAATCTTTCGGTCCCTGCAGGCACCTAGCCATGTCTTGCTGCTGCCTGAATGAACACATACAAATATGGAAATCAGCCATTTAAACATGCCCCCTTCTTCTCATGTGAGTGTCTGTGAGAATTTAAAAAATGGATAGTATGAGCATCAATGAGGGTAAAGAAATTACTACTTCAGTCTTGGAAATTGCTTTCTCTCCTGCATATAAGTGCCTGGCAAGATGAATTACTGGAACTCCAATACACTATTGGAAAAAGTCACCTCCAGTGAGAGACAATCCAGATAGTTTTACAGAAAACCGATCTGCCTTCTTCGATGTCTGAGAGGAGAGTTCCCTCCTTATCATATTAACTGAATGACGACTTTCACTGGAAAGGTTTTTGCTTTATGTTCCCTTTTACGTACTGTGTAAACCAGCAGTTTCTTCTCTGTACAGCGTAGCATGCCCAGGAATGCTAGTATTATATATTCTATTTTCTATAGATTTATAGAGATTATAGTTCCCATATTATAATATAACAAACAAATAAAATATCTAAAAATTCACCCAGCCTCCTGCTCTGCAGATTTATGCTCTGAGTGCTGAGCAGGGTCCCCTTGATGATCAGGAGCTAGGCAGCATATTACAAGAATGTGGCTGGGTTTCTGTGGAAGCTGGCTGCTGTAATGCCGGGGGTTGCAGCCAGGGGATTCAAACATTCACCCCACAATACACCATAACCACCATGATTTAAGCTGCCAACTCTTTGGGTCAACTGTGGCCTGCCGGCTGTGCTGGCACAAGGACTAGTGAGATGCCCACTGATGTCCTTGCACAGGTGCCTTCAGCACAGGCAGCAATGTAGGAAGGTGAACTAGCTCCCCAGGGTCACTACATGCCTCCCCCCCTTTCAGCTGAGGGCAAGGGCCAGACCCTTTATGTGTCCACCAACCTGCTAGTGTAACTATGCCAGAGCAGCAGGGGGATACCCTGGGCAGAGGCAGATCCCAGTTTTGTGGGGCCCTGGACCAGAGCAAGTGGGGGCCCTTTCCCACCCCTTCCGTTTGCAGTCCCTGCCCCCTCCCAGAGCTCCTGCTGGGGAGTGAGGTCAGGGGATGGGGGTTTCCCCTGCTCCCTGCCAGGACCACCAGGCGGGTGGACCCCCCAGCATCCCCGCTGCCCGCCTTCCTATCAGAAGCCCCCAGGCAGGGGAACCCCCTCCCCACAGCAGCCCCTGATCCTGTCCCAACAGACAGGGACAGAGCTTCTCTGGTCTTGGGGCTGCAGTGGAGGTGGGGACAGAAAGGGGGAAACAGGTTGTGGGGTGGATGGAATGGAGGGGACCCTGGGTGGAACAGGGGTGGGCCAGGGAAGGGGCAGAAAGCGGTGGGGCCAGGGCCGTCCTTAGCCATAGGCAGAACAGGCAGCCGCCTAGGGCACCACTAGGTCTGGGGGCACCACTGTGCCGGGAGCCCGGACAGACAGGAAGCAGTGGAGCATGTAAGAGCAGAGCTGCTGGGTCCTAGAGAGCCGAATGCAGCACAGTCTGAGGGAGGGGATTGGCTGCTGGGGTCTCTGGGAAGGGGTGGGGTGTGGGAGAGATGATTAGGAATTTCCCAGTTCACTCAGCTGGATAGGTGGGACTGAGCAGGACTAATTCAATACAGAAATAGAAAAAAGAGCAACTAATGACAAAAGTACGAGAACCTAGAGCAGTGGGTCCCAAACTTTATTCGTCTGGCGGACACCCAGACAAGAGGAGCGCGTGGCTAGTGGAGCGTAAGCATATTCCGCTGAAATGCCGCTGAAGTTCAGTAGCATTTCAGCGGCGACGCCGTCGTGCGATGATGCTGGCTTATAGGCGGCAAGCTGGCGTAATCGTAGAGGTGTTGCCGAGAAATGCCGCGCGATTTTGGGGGCATTGTTCGGCAGATGCTTGTCCGCTGGCCCGTGCGCAAGCGCTGCGCGCTGAGAGGCCCTGCGGGCGTGCCCATGTGTGCGGGCACTGCGGTGGGGACCCTGACCTAGAGAGCCTCACATGAAGCATGGCTTTTGTTTTCGCCTTTAAATTGAACTTGAGCTGTACTGAAGAATACCTGAAGTACACATGTGATCAATGTTGCGCACATGTCCAAGATTGTATAATGGACATTGTACACAGTTTACTCATACCAGCAAACTTGTTGACATATATCCTAATGTGTACATTGCCACTCAATATTCTACTGACAGATTCCTCGTAACAGGAGCATCAGGAGATGGAGTTTCATCAGCAACTAAAGCTCATAAAAAACTATGCTCTCTCTCAACAAAGGAAGTCAAGAACACTTGCACTGGTCTTGCTATGTCCATTGCAATCAACG
>NC_133772.1:138855257-138858649 GCF_003597395.2 Chelonoidis abingdonii | reverse complement strand
TCAAACAAGACATCACTTTGTCTTTGTCATACAATGACATTATTCCTGATTTTGCAGCCAAAAAAGCCAGAAAGATTGCTTTTAATTAAAAATTAATCTTTGTTTCAATATCTCTTCATAGAAATTTCCAATAAAATGTTGACAAATTAAAAAAATTATATTTGCATCATTCTGTCAAATCAGAATTTTTCCTATAGTGCTACTTCTTTAGTGCTAGTCCATCAGCACTACAGTGGCTTCATTAAGTTAAATTGGTTTTAATAACATGCATGTGGCAAGTTTTCCAGTAGTGGAAGCTTATGTTTGTGTTGTGCTAAGAGCAAGACAGGCTCAGGGGCACCTGTTTAATAATCCCGCCTAGGGCACCATAAATCCTAAGGACGACCCTGAGTGGGGCTGTAGGTGGGGTCACAGGCAGAAGTGGCAGAACGGAGCGGGACTGCAGGTGGGGAGAGGCCCCTCTTGCTCTGTCCCAAGGCCCCAGGAAACCTTAATCCACCACTGTGCGTAGCTGATGGCGCACAGCAAGTGCAGTGCTACTGCCCACCCTGTCATAGCCCCGGGCCAGCCTGTGGCCAGTGCCACCTCTCCGGAGCGAGGGGCTCCCCTCCATTAGACACCCTGCATGGCACTTAGCCAGGGACCCTGGAGTCCCAGTGTGGGATTTTCACCAGCTCACTGCGGAGGCATCCCTTGCTGCCAGACACACAAAGGCACACGCGGCACACACACACCCTCAGCATGACTACCAGAAAGCCGGCTGCCTATCTTTCTCTGGCTTCCTTCCTGCACTGCTCAGCCTATGGCAGCAAGCGTGTGTTGGCCACTCCAGCACATGGCTTACTTTGCACATTAGCATTCCAGGCACATTCCTTCTGACTGACACCAGGCCTGTTCTCAGGCTGATCTGCTCCTGGGTGAGATGCTGGTTCCCAGTCAGGAGACATTTCTGTTAGGTGGCAGAATCCAGAGCAGGCAGCTGCGTTGCAGCCATTCATGGCAGTACTGCGGAGGGACAGCATGTGAGGGCACTGGGCTTGCCAATGATTTTTGACAGGTTCTGCTCAGATGGTTTTTACGTTTCTGCATTTTCATAAAGAGAACTCAGAAGTATGGTGGTTCAGAGCCTACACGGAGCTCAAGGTGCCCAGTCTCCGGGAAACTCTGCACATCTGCCCCGCTAGGGGTCTGCAGCTAGTCAGAGCAATCCCAAAATAGGATTTTTTTAACAGATTCCCCCTGCAGGTTTCTTCTCTGAGCTGCAGCTGCATTTGCCAGCTGTCTGCCACAGGGAAACCCATCAGGAGTGCAGTGGTGCAAGCCAGCCCTCCCCTGAGTAGGAACCCCTGGGCTGGCATCTGGACATCACTCACTAAGAGGCAGGGAGTGAAAAGCAGCTGCAGAGTCTCCCGGGTAAATAGCGGAGTGTGCTGCAGGCAGACAATCTGACACTCATTTCTGTCAGCAATGCACAAGGTAATAATCTGTAGTCAGAACATTACAGAGCAACACACCTGTGTGCGTGTCTCCATCTGATAACGCCCATTGGTAGGATGCGTCTGTCATTGTGACCCATTTTTACATATTTTGTCTCTCAGTGTGACCTCAGCTGCTAACAGATTTGCTGCAGAGCATGTTAAAGATGGTGAATTGTTCTGAATTACGTATGTTCGATGATGTATGATGCCAACAAGGATTAAAAGAGGGACAAAGCATGACATCGCAAGCCACGTGACAGCGACAATACAAGGAAAAGTGTTAAATACACTTAGGAAACAGATAGTTAAAAACAAGTTCTGACAGTGTGCGAGGCAGCAGTTAGTTGCTTCACCACCATTCGTGCCTTCACCCATTACCTATCAAGGTTACCTGCCAATATGAATTTGGAGGGAGTGGTTTGTGCACTAGCCTGCTAAACCTACGGTTGTGAGTTCAATCCTTGAGGGGGCCACTTAGGGATCTAGGGCAAAAATAGGTCCTGCTAGTGAAGGCAGGGGGCTGATCTCAGAGACCTTTCAAGGACCCTTCCAGTTCTAGGAGTTTGCTATATCTCTTTTATTACCTTCCTTAGTACTTCTGTGCCTCGAATGTAACACCAGACCCCTGTGGCATGCTCTGCTGTCACTTGCAACAGTGTACAAAACTGTGTAATTCCACTGGTTCAAGGGAGATAGCTCACATTTACACCAATGTGCCTGAAAACAGGATTTGGCCCTCTGCATACGTGCCATGGCTCTAGAGTCAGAATGCGACAGTATAATCAGCATTATGGTATGTCAGGTATGAGCTGCTTCTACCACCGTGGACCCTACAACCGCTGATTCCAGACCAGGAGCCAACAGAAAAGAAGTTATTTGCCTCTGACCATGACTGATCAGTTGTGCAATGCCCACATGCTAATAACAAAGGAAAATATTTTCTAGTAACCATTGTTTTAGATTCTCTTTCCTATTGCACTTATGAACATCACAGTGTTGGAGAGGGGAGGAAATATATAGCCCACACACACCTTTACAATGCCCTGTTTTTGCATCCTTTCACAGTTATTGCTAGCACTTTAATGAGGTGCCACTGTGGGGCAAGAGCTGCTGTATATGTTTGAAAGCCTTTAGAAATATATATTATTCTTGCACCATTGACATTGAGTCTGTTTGCCTTTGGCTTTGTTTGACTATTTTCTAGGTCAAAAATCTTGCTCTCCTAACTTCCCCCGTGGCGGTTATAAGTAGCTTTGTAATGAAACAAAGTAAATGAGCTCAGGCAATTTATAACTTGTTTACATTGTGGTTAACACAGCTGTCCACTTTGCTCAGAATTCTCATTTAAATGCATATTCAATTTAACCCTAGTGTCTATGGACCAGATCCTGCCAGACTGGACCTAGTGGTCTCCGCACACCACTTGAAGGACCAGGCAAGTCCAAGGACATCCACAGGAGTCACTTACATTTTCCTTGGTCTTCTCCTGCATTCAGCCATGTTCCGCCATGCAGGTCATTCCCTGACTTATCCCTTCCTTATGGCTTTGTGCAGTCTGGTTTCAAACATCCCCAGTGCAGACGCCCCCACCTCTTCGCAGGACACTGTTACTTAGCCCCAGGGAACTCACGCTGGAAGATTTTCCAGACATTCCACAAGAGTTTTCTTTTTGTCGTTCTCCCGTCCATCATTCCTGTTCATGCCCCCTGTACTGCCCTTGGTAATAGCCCTCTGTCATAAACAGATAGCTAAGGGTTAATGTTTATTTTACCTGTAAAGGGTTAACAAAGGGAACCAAACACCTGACCAGAGGACCAATCAGGAAACCGGATTTTTCAACGTGAGGGAGGGAACTTCTGGGTGTGTTTTGTCTTTGTTCTGCCTGTTTGTTTTCTCTCGGCTATGAGGGAAGAG
>NC_133772.1:138757641-138854734 GCF_003597395.2 Chelonoidis abingdonii | reverse complement strand
TTTATCAGGTACTCAGAATCCTGATTGGTGGCAGTGAGAGAAGATCCAAGCTGGTAATTAAGCTTGGAGGTTCATGCTAAGCACCCAGATTTTGGATGCTAAGGTCCAGATTTGGGACAGAGGCTTATTACACCCTCTCTCACCAGTGACCCCGGTGCAGACTTTGCCACCACTGAGCCCCGTAGCCATAGTGTAGCCAAGCTAGATATAAGTTTGTTTGTTTTTTTAGGGCCTACCACATTGCAGTTACACCCAGCATTGTGTGACCGGTAATAGACATGGATGGTAGCACAGTTCTATGTGCACCACAGCCATCACTGCTTTGTGTGGGAATCTGCCCCTACCAGGCTACCCAGCTGAGACCTAGAGCAATATTCTCAGCCTGCTCGGGTCAGCAGCCCCTTCTGTGAAGTCAAATATGACCCTGATTAGAGCTGGTCAAAATCTGGAATTTCTGTTCCATGGGAAATTATGAACTTTGAGAAAAAACAAATGTTGCCATTTCCTGTGAAACTGAAACTCCCCAAAATGTCTGATTTGGAAAATTTTCATTTCAGAAAACGTTGAAATCTCATGTTGAATGTTATGTTACATTTGTTATATGTTTATTTTACACCCCCTCCTGGCATGTCAGTAGCAGTGCAGGAGGTCACGTCCCGGTGCAAACGGGAGACACTTTTCTGGTTCATGCTGTAAGCACTGAGCATGGAGTAGCAGCTGTTCCTAAAGTGGTTTTCAAGTCTTACCTTGTGTCATGAGAACACGTCAGCAGCAGTGCATATGGAAAACCCTGATTACAGCAGCTCAGGTCCCCTGGGAGGGGATTACACTGGCAGAGTTCCCGGGGAGGATGTAGCCAGGAGGGATCTCAGGTAGGTGGCTCTGATGAGCTGTGCTGCCTGGGGCCAGGAAGGAGCAGAACTGGTGTGGAGGCTCAGGGCCTCCTGCAGATGTGGGAGATCTGCCAGGTTGGGCAGTGGGGTTCAGCCTTTTCCATGTCCCCCCAACTGAACAATGTGGGAGGATCCTCTTGCCCAGGTTTCCTCGCCCCAGAAGGCAGGGGGCTGCTCTGGCCGATGATTTTATCAGTGACCTCGGGAGTACTCCGGGCAGTGCTCGTCCAGAGTTGCAGCAGCAGAGAGTTCCCACAGCCACACCAGCACAAGGGGCGGTGCCCTCCATGATGTCCCACTGCCCAGAGAGGAGAAGGAGCAGCAGCCAGTTTGCACATCCAGGGAATCCCGACCATTCATGTGGATACAACATGTGGATGACATGCCTTTTTAATCAATAGTCCTGTCTGCGAGCATTCGGAGCCAGGCGGCTTGTTGTGGGAATGAGGAGGGTGGAGAGAGAGGGAGCTGGATTCTGTCCCTTCCCACACATCATCAACGATCTTGTGTGGTAATGTGACTCGGATACACCTGTGAAACCTTGCTGAAGGCAGTGAGCCTGCACAGGTGTGAGTTAGCGACACGGTTCATGAAGCCTGAAATACCTCTATTCCTGGGGATGGTGTACAAGGAAGCATGTGTGGATTCTCAGGGTACCGGTGAGGCAGTTCAGATACAGAACAAAGAGGGTCCCTGCATGAAAGGGCTCACAATCTAATGCTAAGACAAGGGACAGTAGATGGATTCAGAGAACTGGAGGAGTACAAGCAAACAACGAGACACTTGGCCAGGAGGCTAGACCGTGGTCTCCACATGCCAGCAGCCTGATGCCAAGTGTTTTGTAGGCGGCAGGGCAAAGGAGACTTTTCAGATGGGATTGAAAGTTGGCTAGGGGGCCAGTGTTGCAGATGTTTATGGGGAGCTCCTCCCAAATGTGAGGGGCAACATGAGAGAAAGCATAAAGGTGCTTATGTGAAGATGTAACAAGTGGAGGCTGGTGCCATGGGTGAGTGGGGGTGGGGATCATCCTTTGGATGCTGAATGAGAGACGAAAGGTTCCAATAGCTTTGCTGTCGGAATTATTGTGGGGCTGGTGTCTGGCCTGTGTCATGCAGGTGGTCAGACAGGCTGACCACAATGGTCCCTTCTGGTCTGGGAACCTAAGAATCTATGAAACAAGGAGCAGGATGGGAACACACTGTGACAGGCTCTGAAAGTGAAAACAAGCAGCTTGTGTGAGATATCATAGGCCCAAATACGTATCTGCAAAAGGCACATCAGGTCCTTACCTGTAGCCCGTCTATAGATCATGCATTAATTATATTGACTACTGAAGAATCCCTAGTTATCACTTTGAGGGTTGACAGGTTCTTGCCCCAAGATCAGGCCCAGTATTATCCAAAGTATTATCTAGTTGGGAACCCTGATGTGCACAGTGCAACACTCACACTATAGGAACTGTTTTATATTCACAAATATAGTTCATTAATACATTTAGCACAGTCACAAACACCCCAGCTCAGTAGGGGAGATAGAGATACTACAGAATGTACATCTGCACGTCCATACACTCACACTTTCTCCAGTAGACCAACCTGAAATGTTAGCCATCAGCTTCCTCACCATCATCACCTTCCCCATCATCACCAGTGACCATCATCCTGGCACCTCCCAAGGGCTACATCTTCTTCTACCGCCACTAGGCTGGGATGCCACTTTTATAATACATTACACTGACGTCTCTATGTTTGATGCATATTCAGTAGGGTATTTTCCCCCTTTTCCTTATATGTATTTCTTCATCTTACTAATGTTGTGGTGTCCTTCTCCTATAGGTGAGTATATCAGTGATCTCAACTTATTATCATATGTGTCAATTTGTTGCCAGGGCTCTCCTGTGGTTAGATAGCTGGGGATGTAGCTCATGTACCTGATCAGTTCATTGCACTAACACACTTGTGGTTGGGTCATGTAACTGTGGTCAGAACTTCTCTTTAAACCCTCTATTTTCAGCTCCCCAGTAGTTGGGATTTTCATCTGGGCCATTTATCTGTTCAAAGTTCATAGGCCCCACGCCTTATGCTAATTACTGAAGCTGATCGAGCTGGATCCACTCAGACTCAAGACCCCTCCTGCAAGGGCCCTCCATGATCCCTGCTCTCGCCTGCAGCACAGTGCTTGGTCAACTCCCCTCTGGAAAGGCTGCACTAAGGGGTGAATGCTGGCCCTCCTGTTTTCTCTGATGGTGCACATAATTCATGTAATGGGATTGTAGTTTGCAACAATTACAAGGAAATGAGAGACAAGCAAACTGCAGCAAATATATCATAAGCCTGATTTACAAAAAAATTCTTCAAGCAGTGCTGTTCGCAGGACATCAAATTAGTAACATCAAATTTACAATTGCTTTTGGGCAATGAGCAGATAAAATGCTTAATTATTTATTAATGATGAGCTAATTAATCTTCTGAAATGCTTTTGTGGGGATGAGAAATGGGGACTTTATCTGTAAAATGCAAAATATCAGGTAATTAGCAATTAAAAAAATTATACTTTGAGGCAAGCACATACTCGCATAGAATGTCTCCAGCTTTTATCTCAGTTTTGGCTCCTAATATACCATCAGCTCAAATTAATGTTATATTTGAGGAATTAGTATTAGAGTCTATTATAAGCAATTGTATTAATTTTGATCTAATGAGAATTTTGAAGACAAAAATATAGCCTTTGTCTGTTTAACCAACCAGAAGATGCTTTTTTCTTTCAAAGATAGAGCACAAACTTTTACTATTGCAACTAAATAAGAAACTTTATGTTGATGCAATGTTATGTTAGAACTTTAAACCCTCAGAAGTCATTGACTGTAAAGCTAAAGGCTATTCTAACCTTCACTCACTCGAATCGCACTTACTGCAGACAGGCTTAGATCTTTTAAAATTCCTCCTTTCCCACAATATGAAGAGTGTTGGCCATCCTTGAATTCCTTGGATAAATGCTTTCTTCTGCGGGAGAGATGGAATTTTACATGGCCAGCACAGTATGGCCAAATCTACCCTTGGTGACAAGGTAGTGTGGTTCTAATGATGCAGACCATATATGTGTTAGCAAATTTGAAGGAAAGCTATGAAGGCTGTGTCAATGTAAATTGGAGTGGGTGGTGGCAAACGGTGAAGGATTATATTGTGTTGGGGAATTGCTTAAATACTTTAGCTGCTCACTGCTTGATCTTTGAATTTAGGTTGGTGAGCAGAGTTTTTCTATTTGTGAATATACACGTGTAACCATTATGTCATAAATGTGTGCTATGCATTTGGCATGGTTATCTGACTCATGACTGGTCAAGCCATGAGCGTGTTATGCAGGTTGTCACAGATGATAATCACATAAACCACATACAATACAGAAGGAGGATTCTAGAATAGTTTGGGACAGTTTTCGATTTTATTGAAGCTATTTTTTGTATTCATCTGGCTAGACTGCCAGGTAACATTATACCATGAGTCCAACAACTCAGGACTCAATAGGAGAGAATTTGTAACTAGCTCATTTAAAACACCTCTTAAAAGGACCAAAAATAGCTTTTGCGGTTCAAGAGTGCACCTTTCCATGAGTGAAGCAAACTTAATTGGGAGGGTAAAGGAGGAAGTATCTTTTCGTCAGACTGATTTCAGATGTTGGAAGTGTCTTAGGCTTCTAGATTGTCAGAATTAACTCTTGAGGGAGATGGATTCCTGGGCCGCATGTAGGCAAGGCAAAAAGCATGATAAATGCAATCGATCACATGGATATTACCACCACACTTATAATGTCCAGCCGTAACACATTATTTGTTTATGTATCTGCTAATATTTACACTTTCCAATTCAATTATTCTACGCATATTAGTCACATTGAGCAATAAAGAAAGAATACACCACTTTGCCTCATTGCTGAGTCCAAATCCAGTGATGTGTAATATATTGCATGCTGTAGTCATAAAGCTCTATGCACTCCAGCTATAATATTGCATAAATCTTTCTTTGTAAGCCTTTGCTTCAAGGTTTTCATGACTATTTATTATTTCATCTGCATATAAAGTTCCCATCTCATAAAAGTATCTAGGACGCTGTAGAATTCATAAAGCAGAAATTAAAATTAAAGTAAAGTGGCTCAGTGCCCGGAGGGGCTGGCACACACACAAGTTGGGCAAGAAAGGGGAAACAAGGAAAAGCTGGTGAAGAAAGGCAGTAAATGGCCACAGCTGGACTGAGCCAACGACCAGGCCTTACCCAGGAACCTGATATACAGCGTGATGTTTCATGTGCACACCAGGAAAAGCAAATCGGTGCTAACACAACATAGGAACATTCCAAAGACCTCGCTCGCCATGGATTCTCTTGTCTCACTTTGCAGCCTGGCTGGAGTGGTGCTCAGAAACCCCCAGGATGGCTACAGAGTGCAGATAGGGAGGGGAATAGACTGATTTTTCCCAGGATAGACACATACATGTGAATATAAGTGTCACCCTACTAGGCTCATCAGCCTTGGAGTAGGGACAGTTTGGAGATGGAAAACTGTTCCCTCTTATATGAATTCCTTCTCGGCCCAGTGCATGGCACAGGGGTCAGCTATCTCTCATTGCTATTAGGACGTCACATGGGTTCCATCCTCCCTAGGTAACAGAACTCATTAACCACAGTGGAGAACACCTTTGATGTAGCTGTGGGAGATCGTTAGAGACTTACTGAAGCTTTGTTGGCATGGAGTGGGCAGGTGAGGGTGTAGGTGGCAGGCTCTAGGAGTGTGTGCTCACTGTTCATTTGTACTCCCCTCTCTGTCTGTGGCCATCTATTATTTCCTGTCTTACACTTCGGTTGTCAGCTCCTGGGGGCAGGGAGCATCTTCCTGTTCTGTGTTGGTGCAACACCTAGTGCAGTGGGGTTGTGGCCATGACTCGAGCTCCTCGGTGCTACAGAACACAAATAATAAGTGTCATGATAATAACAGCAGAAAGAAAGAGGTGAGAGTGCTGATAGGTGAGGGAGAGAGGAGCCAGATGATGGGATTGGGGGACAAGGAAGGGGCTTGAGGCAGAAAAGGGGTTCATCTTCCTAGATGAAGAGGTCATGTTAAAACCAATATTAACTAACACAATGTGACACACTTAGGGTGAAATCCTGCACCATTGAAGCCAATGGCAATTATTCCATTGACTGCAGTGGGGCCAAGTTTTCACCCCAAGCACGGTCAAGGACACTTGGGTGAAGTACTACGAGTTGACATGATGTTAAATACCAGAGCTTCTGTCATCAGCTAACACATGTTCTACCATGACCCAGTTCACCATTGTAGAAGGGAGAGCTCAGTCAAAGCCAGAGTGAGACCAGAGGAAAGACAGAAAGAGTTCCTGCCAGAAGACGTTTTCAAAAGCCACCCAGCTTCCAGGCAGAGAAGACAGCTGGGGGTAGGGAAGAGTGAGAAGGGAGCTGATAACTTTTCAGGGTAGGATTAGAATTCAGAACAACCTTGTTAAACTGGAGAATTGATCTGAAAACAACCAGATAAAATTCAGCAAAGACAAGCGCAAAGTACAACACTTAGGGGGAAAAATCGAATCCATGACTACAAAATGGGGAATAACGGGCTCACGGAAGTACTGCTGACAAAGATCGGGGTGTTATAGTGGATGACAAACTGAATATGAGTCAACGATGTGATGCAGTTGCTCAAAAGGCTAATACCATTCTGGGTATGTGAAAGACATGGGAGGTAGCTGCTGCGCTCTACTAGACAATAGTGGGGCCTCAGCTGGAGTATGGCGGTGGGGAGAAGGAGACACACTGTAAGAAAGATATGCACAAATTGGAGAGAGTCCAGAGGAGAGCAACAAAAATCGTGAAAGGTTTAGAACACCCAACCGATGAGGAAAGGCTAAACAAACTGGACACATTTAGTCTTGGGCGGGGGGGCTAATAAGTCTTCAAAGATGTTAAGGGGTGTTATAGAAAGGACAGTGATCAATTGTTCTCCATGTCCACTGAAGACCAGGCAAGAAGTATTGGGCTTAATCTGCAGCAAGGGAGGTGTCAGGTGTGTATCAGGAAAACCTTTCTAACTCTATGGATAGTTAAGCTCGGCAATAGGCTGCCAGGGGAGGTTGTAGAATCCTCATCACTGGAGGTTTCTAAGAACAGGTCAGACAAACACTGTCAGGGATGGTCGAGATTTACTTGTCCTGTGTCAGCACAGGGGGCTGGATGTAACCTCTCAAGGTCCCATCCAGCCCTACCTTGCTATGATTCTATGACAAAGGACAGTCAGTGATGACTGGTGGTTAATCATGAGAGAAATTAAAAAGCTGGTTAGCCGTTCAGAGAGTCCAGGGTATCTGCGTGTAAGAATTTGCTCTCACACACACACAGAGCAGGATGTATACTTTCCAGCAGGGGGCAGCACACACACACACGTGGATGCACATACACACTGAGTAGGGCTCATGCCCTCCAGCAAAGGGCCGCAGGAACGGATGGACAGACAGGCACAGCATACAGCTTCCTCTCATCACCGAGGATAAAGAGCAGCATCCCCTGTGGAGTCCTGTCTGCACACAGACATGCTGTAATTTACTGGGCTGTACTTACAAACAGGCTGCTGGAAACTGAGAGGTCCACAGGGAGTTGTGAGGGAAGAGAATGACCCTGCTCACTCTGACTAGCCTTAACCAATCCTAAACTATGGGCGAGCGGGTATCTCTCAGCCCTGGGTGGCTGCACCCTGCAGGAGCAAGCCCACCTTACAGCCTGTCTGTCAACCTGGTACTTCCAGTGTGAATGGCGCTGTTCAAATTTAAGAGCGTCATTCAGTTCCACAGCTGCCGTTCTGTGGCCATGCACGGCAGGGAGCAGGCAGGTCACTGGCTGCACATCAGAGACCAGCTCTTCCATGGCCGTCAATCAGCACAGCGTCATTACACATATCGGTGGTGTGACGCTGGTTGCGGTGCTGGCTGCGCATGAAAATATTGATGATGCTGTGGGGCCTGGGCACACCCTTGTGAGGGCAGAACTGGCCCCTCGGAGACTTCACAGGTTTTCAGACCCTAGAGAGTCATTGTGCTCAGCTGCCCTCAGCTCTGTATGGAGCCGCTGCTCTGGCACGTAGGGCTGGGGCTGGTGGTGGGGAAGTCATGGTCATGTGCCATTTGGCAGGGGAGCTCTGGATGCCAGGACTTTGTGAGCTGTGTTATGAGGGCCTAAGGAAAAACATAATGTCATTGTTTGAAAACAAGCTCTCCCTGTCTTCACGCCAAAATCCACAGAGCCTCCTGCATAGCACGGGCTGGGGAACTTCCTTCACCGATGGAGGGATTCATCGGATGCTTCTGGAGGAGCTAGAGCATCTCTTCTGAGAAGTCAGCCAGTCCTGAGCGAAAAGTTCCATTGCAGAATTCAGCTCCCCCTGAGGGAAGCTGGGCCAATGGTTCATCAGCCTCATTGCTAACAACGTGCACATTGCTAGAGCCTTACTTTAGAAAAAAGCTGCTGCTCTGTATCTCCTTTGAAATGCCTGGCTCCCCCACAACCCAACATAGTTAAAGTTATGTTCCAGTTAATTCCTCCCAGTGCAATTCTGATGCCTAATTATTGCAAAGCCTTAGTCACTGTGTCATTACTTGTGAAGTGTGTTTGAATCCTGTTTGGGAGCTGTATTTTGCAGTTTCGTTCAGAGGAGATTATGGAGGCAAACAGTCACTTTCCTCTTTAAATATTGTGCCTTAGATGTTCCCAGACCATCTCGCTCTCCCATCTCCCTTCTGAAGCAGTCATGCAGAAAGGCCACTTCAACAACGTCATTAATTACCTGGTAAACCAGCTCTAGCAGTGACATTTAATGCTTTAATTACAGCCTGTCACAAGGCACACGGAGGTGTAAAAATGCAGCATTTTCTGGCTGGCCCTTAGGGCTCAGCAGGTGGTACCAGGCGAGGTGGTGTTCAGTACAGTGGCTGCCCTTCTGGCTTCATGGTGATTCGTAACTAATATTATCCAGTTTCTCTTTGCCCTCCTACATGAGGATGAGGTTGAGGGAGGGAGAAAAGTTCTAGCATGGGCAGAGGGCCAAATGTACCCAATTTTAAACAGCTATTGACATAGATTGTCTTGGAGCTCATTGAACATGCTCTGGTCACCCAGGCTATATTGCTGGGGGGGGGGAGGGGGGAGCTGTGGAGTCTAACAGGTTCCTTGCACTTTATTGTTTCCTTTATCAATCATGCAGTTACGTTACCTCTAAAAACAAGCTGTGGTCATAGCCCAAATGTCCTTAGCTCTGACCACCCGGGGTTATCAGAGTGACAGCGCTGCCCAGAGAACGAAGTTGTGTTCTAGCTTACTCAGGGCAAATCACTGGCCAACTCAGAGTGGGATTGTCCCACTGGAGCCCTTCACTGGTTTGTATTTACCTGGTTTGTTGCTATCACTTTTCTCTTTGTTCTGGAAGATAATAATCAATTGATGGACAAAGATTCCAAGCCAAATTTGAGCAAAAGGAATCCAGGGAGCAATGCAGGATAATTGCAAGGCTCTCACTGAGGACAGAATTGGCCCAGCACATGAATCTTTTCTGCTGATGATGTGTCAGTTAGAACAGAATCCATCTCCTTAACCATGTCTTCACTGCCCTTACAGGCTAAGAGTTCCAGGAACCTACACTTCCTGCCTTCACTACAGAGATCAGGTGAGACTGAGAACACATGGGGAGAGCCATGGGGAGTGAGAAAGTGATGTTTGAACACAGTCATGTTGCAGGAAGACTTATTTCCCACTTAGGGAAAGTCTCATAATGATCTGTAGCACGAATAAATAATCGACAAGAAAACCGATGTGAACAGCCAAACAAAGAAACGCGGGTTCCAGAGAAACTACACAAGTCAATGGAGAAATAGACAACACTAAGAAATGGTCCAGAAATTGCCTAATTGATGAGAATTGCCAAGTTGGGAGGGAATCATTAGAGAGCTTAGAAGGAGTCTCCATTACTGAAAGTGGAGAATGGGAACCTATGTGAGCAGTGGAGAAGTATCTCCAAAGCACAGGATGATGTATATAAAGTCTGCATTTTGTCTGTGTGGGTGTGTGCTGTGGTAGCACCTAGAGACATCAGCCCCCCCGGTACTAGGGGGCTGTACAAATACAACAGAAAGATCTCCTGCCTCAAGAGTTTACAATCTGAATAACTTTACTTCATAAAGGTATCAGATTCATGAACCAAGTTAATCATTTCCATGTATCAAAATCAAAGTCACTCAGCAAGTAGTTCTCATGTTTCCGTCTTAATTACTGATTTTTTAAAAATTTGCTTTGTAGTAGAAAAATTCTAAGTATTGACCAAAATCCATTTTAGTTAATGGAAGGCTATGGCTGCTGCTTGATGTTTTCAACGGAGAAAGATACTGCTATGTCAGTACTATTTAGAGATCTGTTAATCACGAGCCCCATTTTACAGTAGAAATGTTAATATATTGATATTCTGTATCAAGATCTAAAACCAGACTAACGAAATTGCTGTGACAAACACCACATATCACTATTGCATACTGTGAACAATAGCCTAGTGAGAGTGAGTCATCACCATGTAGCAGCGAGAAGGCAAATTAAATTAGTAAAGTTTTTTACAAATATTAATGTCATGCAATTTAAAAAAAAGATTAAGGATCAATCTAAACTCACAAAAGCAAGGAAATAAAAACTTTGACAGCAACTCCTCTGCATCACTCTGCTGTACCAACTAGACATGTTCTATTACCTCATATCCGCTCATTCTCATTGCTGCTTCCCAGGGGAAGCTCTAGCGTTTTTCAAGTATCAGAGGGTAGCCATGTTAGTCGGGATCTGTAAAAGCGGCAAAGTGTCCTATGGCACCTTACAGACTAACAAACGTATTGGAGCATGAGCTTTCGTGGGTGAATACCCACTTCGTCAGACGCATGCAATATGTTTGTTAGTCTATAAGGTGCCACAAAACTCTTTGACGCTTCTAGCTTTTTTGCCACCCCAAGCACAGCAGGTAGGTTGCCTTCAGCTGCTTGCCTGCAGGAGATCCCCGGTCCCACAGATTCGGCAGCATGCCTGCAGGAGGTCCACTGGTCCCGTGGCTTTGGTGTATCTGTCACCGAATTTCTGCCTTTGAGCACTGGTGCCTGGAGCCACTGCTGCTGCTTCCACTGCCTGGGCATAATATGTGGCAAGGGAATGGAGCTGCTATCTTCTCCTTTAATGATGTTATGATGGGGCATCTGCCCCACACTGGCATGTCCATGGTTAATAGAGCTCTCGGGAAGATGCATAAAAAGCAACCAATGGGGATGGAGGGGGGCTGCAAGGAGCCGCCAGTCAGGACCTGGCAGGTCCATATAAGAAGAGCTGCAGAGCAGAGCAGAGCAGAGCGGGATTGGTAGTCACTTGGAGCTCAAGGAGGGAAGATCAAGTTCCTAGCAAGAGGAAGGAGCACCAGCACCTTGGACAGAGCAGTGCTACAGCAGGGACCGGGAAAGCTAGAGAGAGCTAATAGAAGAGCGTGCTGGGGCCCACAGAGACATGGCCCAGACAAATAGACTGAGGGGTTGGAGGAGAAGCAGCACATGGTGCCATCTACCAGGTCCCTGGGCCATGACTCGGGGTAGTGGGCAGGCCTGAGTTCCTCCCCACCACTCACCACTGAAGAAGTGGCTAGATAGGTGAACTGCAGTCCTGGTCCCCAGAAGGGGCAGTGCAGATCATGGCATGGCTGGAGGACTGTCATGAAGAGGACACTGTGGTCCTTGGAATGATGTGGGTTCAAGAGCAGAAGTGATGGCAGGTGAGGCACCACCGGGAAGGGGGTACTGACCTGCAGAGCTGATCTCCAAGACGACCAGTAGGAGGTGCTAGCTTTGTGAGGGGAACCCGTCACAGACCCCTTTGTGGAAAACCTTAATAATACTCAGTGTCCTGGTGCAGAGTTAGAGTGTGCCTCACACGAGATGGACATGTTTATGAAGGGAGGGAATCTGGATAGGGGCACGGATGCAGGCAGGTGAAGGACTCAGGGGGTAAATAGCCAAGAGAGCTGTCAAAGCTGCTGAACACCAGCTGTGCCAGCGTGTGCATTCCCACTGGCAGTGCTCTTCCTGACCATCACCGTGGTGTGGCATGCGTCGGTGTGAGGAGCTTGCCAGGTCACTGAGATCTAAGTGTACATTTCTCCAGTACAGACAAGGCCTCAGTTATGCTGATGACAGCCATGGTGGAGCAGCTGCATTGGATGCAGTGGATGGACTCCCCATGGCACTCTCTGTATGTGGCCACGTTGGTACTCTCTGTATGTGGCCACCTGTGACTTGGTCTGCTTACTTAGAACCTGGCCAGGTGTGTGGCCGTCCCTCACTTCTCCTGGAGACATTGACCCTGAGCAGGTTGGGTAATGAAATCCAAGTGCACAGCAAGCCCAGTGATGCCAACCCTTCCAATTGTATTGGGAGTCTCTCAATAGTTGGTGTGTTGCTCGAAGCCCTGGCTGTGGGATTGGAGGGACTGCAGTCAAATGTCTGTTTCCTTTTCTAAAACACTATATTTCTAGCTGTCATGGTTGCTGAGGAAAGCTTGAAAATGTGGCCTGAGAGAGACCTGAAGGCTCAGACTAGACGCCAAAGACAGCCCCACATTTATGATTTAAAAAATGCTGACACTTTTTGGCCTCTGATTCATGACTTTTGTACACTTGGGTTTTGTGGCATGCAATAAACCGAGCAGTTCCTTCTCCCCTGGACTAAAATCCTTCCTCTTATGTTGGGGTCACCCTGGGGGAAGCCAGGGCCTTTGCCACTCGGGCCACATACTGAAAAAAGACTGTCCTCTCTCCAGATCCAAATTGTCCCTCTCTCTGGCTTCCAAGGCCACTCCCCATCTTGGCCTGCCTGTGGGGAGCCAATCCCAGCTCTGAAGTGATCTCCCCACTCTCTCCTCAGCCAAGACCAGAACTCTCCTATATTCTGCTCCTGCCTTCTCAGTGAGCTTTGTTCAGTCAGGGCCTGCCCCCAGAAGAACTGCTTTTAATGGGACTGAGGCCCTGTAACAGGCCCTGGGCCTGGCCTGGCCTTCCAGGGCCAGCATGCTTGCTTACGTCATGTGCTGCTCGCTGCTTGGCTTCTGCGGGACTCTGCTTGTTGTGAATCTGTTTCAGAGCAATGCTGCCTGCTACTGCTGCTACTATTTGTTTTGGAGGCCACAACAATTAATCCCATTCCAGGCCCCAGCCCAGCAAAGCACTTGAGCACACGCTTTACATCAAACACCTGGGTAATCCCACTACAGGCACCATGATCCCTTTTGCGTAATTTAATGAAATCACTGATCTGCTGGCAGCTGGTTCTCGAGGGGCTGTCTAGGTGCAGGTGCTCGCTGGAGGTTCTGATAAAACAGAGCAAAGAAAAACACTGCAGCAAGTAATTTACTGGCAGATTAGACCATGAGCACTGTGATCAGAGCTGCTGCTTCACTCCCATCCTCTTCATGGTATCGGAGCGCTCGGTTCTCCTGGGGGAAGCTACTTGAACACTAAGGGATGCCATCATCCAACACAATCAAGCATGTCTTTACCAGTGCTGCTTCGCAGTACTTAAAAAAACCCTGTTAAACCATGTGCTAATTTTCATGGTAAGGAACCAGTCTCTAAAGGAGCTTCATTCTTCCTCCATGACTGAGAAAATTACCCATATATTAACACTTTATGGACATAATATTTATGCAAAATAAAATATTTTTTAATGCAATCCTCCCTTTCCTTTTACTGTGCTTTGGAAATTATCCCACTCTCTTGAGTCCAGTTTCTTAAGGATGCCTGAATAGTGATTTTAAAAAGCAAGTTTATTTCCAGGCCCAAGGATTGGAAACCCACTTGTTCAAAAGAGTGAAATACCCAAACTAAATAATAAAACTTAATTCTTGTTCTGCTGTTGTCATAAATAGATAGCTAAGGGTTAATGTTTCTTTTACCTGTAAAGGGTTAACAAAGGGAACCAAACACCTGACCAGAGGACCAATCAGGAAACTGGATTTTTCAAAAGTCCAGGGAGGGAATTTTTGGCTCTGAGTCTTTTGTTTGTCTCTCACAGCTATGAAGAAGCTCTTTCTTCTATTTCTCGTTTCCAACTTGTAAGTACCGGTAAATAACAATAAGGTTTTATGTTGTGTTTGGGTGTACTTTACATGTGGTGTACTGCTGAATGTTTCAAATTGGATATCTTTTTGACTCAGACTGTTATTTCATATTTTTCTTATAAGCCATAGACCTATTTGTCATCTTGTTACAGAGCATATTTTTATGTCTTTTTTCTTTCTTTTTTATATAAAGCTCTTCATTTTTAAACCTGTTTGAGTTTTTTCTCTGGTTAAGGAGAAGGAAAGACAGGAGAGAGGAACACTACGCTCTGTGTGTTACTCTCCTAGTGTCCCAGGAGGAAGATAGCTAAGGGGAGGAGAGATAGGACTCCTTCTGTTTCCTTGTATTTGGGGTTTGTCTCTTTGTGGAATAGGAGACCTGCTTCTGTTGGATGTGTGTAAGAGATGATCAATACTCTCGTAGACCAGGAAGGAAGAGTCTGGGTTGATGAGAGAGGGAGGGAGTTGGTTATTTCCCCTTGTGCGCTCAGGGTTCTCTGGTCTGCGGGTCCTCCAGCGAAGGTTTGGGGACAGAGGACCCAAACCCTGGAGTTTGTGGCATGTGGCAGCGAGATCAATCTAAGCTGGTAAAATTGAGCCTTAGAGGGTCAAATGCTAGCACCCCAGATTTTTGGACGCTAAAGGTCATGATTTGGGAATATGCTTTGTAGCTGTTGTCTTCAAGTCCTGTTAAGAGCAGAGTTCTTACCAGACTGAAAAAAATGTTGTTTAAAAGAGAAAGAAGTATCATGACGAATCTAGGAAAAGCTACATTAAATATCTATGTCCCTAGATACGTTGCCCAGAGCAGAGGAGTAAAAACCATTATGGCATTGCAGTCAGCCCTCACCTCAGTCCCTGGAAAAATCATAGGTGCAGGTCCTCAAGAAATCAATTTTGAAGCACATGGACAGGAACAGAAAGGTGATCAGGAACAGTCAACATGGATTCACCAGGGGAAAGTCATGCCTGACCAACCTGATTGCCTTCTATGATGAGATAACTGGCTCTATGGATATGGGGAAAGCGGTAGATGTGCTATATCTTGACTTTAGCAAAGCTTTTGATATGATCTCCCATAGTATTCTTGCCAGCAAGTTAAAGAAGTATGGGCTGGATGAATAAACTACAAAGTGGATAGAAAGCTGGCTAGATTGTCAGGCTCAGTGGGTAGTGATCAACAGCTCGATGTCTAGTTGGCAGTCAGTATCAAGCGGAGTGCCCCAGGGGTCAGTGCTGGGGCCGGTTTTGTTCAATATCTTTATTAATGATCTGGATGATGAGATGAATTGCACTTCAGCAAGTTTGCAGATGACACTAAGTTTGGGGGAGAGGTAGATATGCTAGAGGGTAGGGATAGGGTCCAGAGTGACCTAGACAAATTGGAGGATTAGGCCAAAAGAAATCTGATGAGGTTTAAGGACAAGTGCAGAGTCCTGAACTTAGGAAGGAAGAATCCCATGCACTGCTACAGACTGGGCACCAACTGGCTAAGCGGCAGTTCTGCAAAAACGGACCTAGTGGTTACAGTTGATGAGAAGCTGGATATGAGTCAGCAGTGTGGCCTTGTTGCCAAGAAGGTTAGTGGCATATAGGGCTGTATTAGTAGGAGCATTGCCAGCAGATCGAGGGAAGTGATTATTCCCTTCTATTCGGCATTGATGAGGCCACATCTGGAATATTGTATCCAGTTTGGGGGCCCCCACTACAGAAAGGATGTGGACAAAATTGGAAACAATTGAGCGGAGGGCAATGAAAATGATTAGGGGGCTGAGGCACATGGCTTATGAGAAGAGGCTGAGGGAATTGGGGTTATTTAGTCTGCAGAAGAGAAAAGTGAGAAGGATTTGATAGCAGCCTTCAACTACCTGAAAGGAGGTTCCAAAGAGGATGGGGCTCAGCGTCTATGATTCATTTGAGGAAAACTAGACAGGGTTTGATGTCTTGTTTCTGAAATAGCATTAAGCAGCACTAATTCTGCCACACATGCAAAACTCCCTAGCAGCCCAGATTTGCCTCACTGTGAGCTGTAGAGCTGAGCCCTGACTCTCTAACAGGGATCCCAGTCCAAGGCAAGGAAAATATTCCATGCAAAATAAATAGAATTCTATTAATGAATGAATACTTCTAGTTAAGATTATGTAATAAAAATAACCGCATGTAGAAAAAAGGAATGTCTCTGTGCCTCTGTATGACCAGTCATGGATCCTAGACATTATGGCAGATATGTGAACTAGCCCGTGAAGGACATGCTGCATGGCAGAGCCTTCAGCCCCGAGTACTCCAGGGGGTGTGCCACTGACCATTCCGTCATCACATGTTCTGGTCTGTCTGTGATGAGCCAGAAGATAGGAAATGGCTGCCAGGGCTCACGCTGCACAGAATGCCAGGCAAGTGGAGGATGAGGCTAGCTGAAACATGCTGAATATCCCAGACCTACGGTGTAGCAGTTCTAGGGCCTCATCCAGAGCCTAGGAAAGTCAACGGAAAGACTTTCATTGACTTTAATGGCTTTGGATCAGGCCCAGAAAGGTTAAAAGTAATAGACAGTGAGACTGATTTCAGAGCTGCCACGTCCTTGGGATGCATAGAGACAACAACCCCATCAGTGTGTGGTCAACTCCTTGCCTCCCTCTTGGTTCAGTCTTTGTCTCCAGGACTGATGTGTTTGCCCCTCACCCACCAGGGAAAGCTTCTTTCTCTCTCAGTCTGGTTCCTTTCCATTTTGGTGCATGCGAGCTCTGCCATTGACTTCAGAATCAGCACCTATAGACGAGTGGCCAAATGAATGTCCTGTTACATCCTGCTCTACTCCACTCTTGGGCCACTTCCTTCCTGTGGAAATAGTAAGGTGACAATGTACTGCCTGCCTGCAGAGGAATGGAAAAGAGATTCCTCATTAATTTACCAAAGAGAAGGAGACAGAGAATGAGTTCCCTAGGCTGATTTTCTAGCCCGCAGCAACCAATGAATCAAGAATTAATGGAAGCTGTGGAAACTGTGAGAATATAGACTGCCCTTCTTCTCTGGGTTTCTAGTTCTGCTAAAGTTCTTTAGTAACGTGGCACTCACGAAAGTGATAACTCAGTGAGCTGTATAACTACCAAGGCACTTGATTAAAATTGAATTTAATAAGTTTTAGCTATTGAGTTGTTTTGTCCAGAGGCAACATAATAAAACGTAAAGTAATTCTTACTCTTTGTTTAATTTTGTGATCATGCCTGCTTTCTAAAACAAACAAACAAAAATTACTTATTGTTGGCATTGTTTCTGTTTTTTGCTTGGATGGCTGAGGTAACTAGCAAATACATCTTAAAATACAATTTTTACAATCAAATATACCTCTGAAGTTTGCTTCAGGAAAACATTTGAGCATTTGAACTAAATTTTCTTTTCATTAGAAATTTTTACTAGAGTGAATTCTCAAGTTTTGAATGTTCACTGAAAGTGAAAACCAAATGGCCGTGAAATGATGTCAATCAAAATTCACTTTCAATTGGAAACGAATATTTATAGCACAATTTCTTTCCACTATTTGCATAGCTGTAGATGTTAGAGCAGACTGGAACTCTGTGCATCAAACAATATGCATTTGTCTAGATTTGCTCTTCAATCCTAAATTCTGAACTCTGAGTCAGATTTTATATTAAAGTTTCACTTATAAATGATTGACAAAGAGTGTAACACATAAGTTCAGGGAGGATAGGGCCATCAATGACTATTAGCCAAGATGATCAGGGATGCAACCCCATGCTCTGGGTGTCCCTCAACCTACAACTACCAGAACTGCAATAGGAAGACAGGGGATGGATCACTCAACAATTACCCTGTTCTGTTAATTCCTTCTGAAGCATCTGGCATTGGCCACTGTTGGAAGACAGGAAAGTGGGTTAGATGGACCAATGGTCTGACCAAGTACAGCCGTTCTTCTGTTTTAAAATTATTAATAGATGCCGTTAAACATGTCACATGTAAGCGTACCATGTGTTAGACATGGCTAAAAGCACATCCGTAGCAGGTGTGATAATTGGTTATAACCCATGGTTATAGAAGCATAGAACTGGAAGCGACCAGTCAAGAGCTCATCTAGTCCAGTTCCCTGCACTCAAGGTATTATCTAGACCATTCCTGACAGGTGTTTTTCCAACCTCAGTCTTCTCTTCTCCAGACTAAACAAACCCACATTTTTTTTCAATCTTCCCTCACAGGTCATGTTTTCTAGACCTTTAATTATTTTTTGTTGCTCTTCTCTGGACTTTCTCCAATATGTCCCCGTCTTTCCTGAAATGTGGCATCCAGAACTGGACACAATACTCCAGCTGAGGCCTAATCCGCATGGAGTAGCATGGAAGAATTATTTCT
Source organism: Chelonoidis abingdonii (assembly GCF_003597395.2). Lineage (NCBI taxonomy): Eukaryota > Metazoa > Chordata > Testudines > Testudinidae > Chelonoidis > Chelonoidis abingdonii. The sequence continues at coordinate 138,836,304 of NC_133772.1, read as the reverse complement.
TGTGTCTTGTTACAACACGCCTAATACACCCCAGCACAGTGTTAGCTTTCTTTACAACAGTGTGACAACATTATTTAGCTTGTGATCCACTATGACCCCTGAACTGATCCCTTTTGGACCTGTTGCACTATAAAACCTATAATTATAGGTTATTTATATATTTATAAATCATTTATAAATTGATCCTTAATATAAAGTGATTGCATTTTCAAGAGTATAGATAAACACTGAACAAGTTAAATTATTATTAATTCATTCTTATAGTATGGGAGCATCTTACACAGAATTGTGATGAGCAAATTGAACTAGAAAATAAATATCTGAAAGTCCCACCCAAGCTCAACCAGTGTCTAGAAGTAGTTGTGGTCCATTAACCTTTTTTTCTCTTTATTTTCCCCTGGTTTCCCACTGCCTTTGCATTTCTTAGTTCTTAATAAGATTGGGAGCAGTAGACATAGAAACAAAAGACATGTTGCTCACACTTTCTATTTCCAGCCCATTCAGCAGCAGGAAGTACCAGCAACAAGGTTCAGACTCAGCAATGTGGGCAATGTCTCCATTTCTATAATTCAGTGGGCACCTGTGGGGTTTCCCCCACAAGCTCTGCCTTTAAAGATTCTCTGTCATCCAATCAACTACTCAACATTGTCTCTACTGAGTGGGCTCCAAAGGCTAAACAGTGTATTGCTTGTCTCCAGGAGGCCCAGGAGATGTCTCAGATGCAAACCTCAAGCGAAGGTGCCCTCTGGAAGCAGATAAACCATCAAAACAATTTTAGAAACCGCTGCAAGTCTTCTCTTTCAAACAAAATGCAACTGTCCAACATAGATGGATATACTATTTACGCTAGACTTGCTACACCGGAATTATCCACATGCAATGAATTCAAAACCCAGGGAATTAAAATGACAGAAACTCTGTTTAAACATTCATCTCATTATTCACAGATTCTTCAAGCTCTTATGTAAAGCTTACCTTTAGCAGCATTTGTTTCATTCTAGCATTCAGAAATCACTCTCAAGTTTAAAAGCCTTAAATTTGAATGGACACAGTGGTCCAAAAGCATCTATTGTACAAAGCAGGTGCAACTGCTGACTGTTTTCAAACTATAGAAGTTGCATATGTGAAGATTGCCCCTTCTGACCCAAGACAACTACAGAATGTTTGTACTCACCAATAATTTGTTTTGAATCCAGCAATTGCAGGGGAAACAAATGGAGCGCTATTTACACTGATTTCCAGGGGTAAGGGCAACAGTTCTGGTTCTGTGGCTAGTCTTGCCAGAGGCAGCTGGAGACCCAGCTCTGATCCTGGAAACACTTAGGTGGATGCATCCCTTTAAGGTGTCATTCCATGTAAGTCAATGGGACTGTTCAGTCACTGGTTTAAAATTAGATATGTGGGTGAGTGTCTGCAGGACTGGGGCGGAGGACAGTTACACATCCGAGGAAATGCTGAACTGGCCACCTGCATTTATAATGAGGAGTCTGTGTCTAGTAACGGTCACGCTGTGGAAGATGGGATGAGGAGGTGCATGGAGCTACCCAGTACTTGGCTTGCATCTGCCTTGAGGAATAAAACACTTGTTCCAGGATCCTACTCTGTGCCCCTCATGATCTCTAGATTCCCATCTCTGGTGTGTGGTTCTCCTACTGTTCCCCGAATGCAGCAGACAGCACAAGTGTGGAATGGAGAGAGACTGGGGTTTAGCATCACAAATCAAATCAAAACAAAGGCTTTGACAAACACGGTAACTGAAGCCTCACCTCACTACTACACTCAATGGAACCAAGAAATTGGCACCTGCTCCAGACAGCCATGAATGGAGAAGTACAATGGGTATCACACGTGCTGGGGATCTGGCCCAGGGGCCCCAGCTGAATGAACTGTTTGTGTTACACCCGCTGGGGATCTGGCCCACAGGCCCAAGTGGAGCTGTTTACATTACACCCGCCGAGGATCTGGCCCACTGGCTCCAGTGGAGCTGTTTGCATTACACCTGCCGTGGATCTGGACCAGAGGCCCCAGTGGAGTTGTTTGCATTATACCCGCTGGGGATCTGGCCCATTGGCCCCGGTGGAGCTGTTTGTGTTACACTGCCGGGGATCTGGCCCATTGGCCCCAGTGGAGCTGTTTGTGTTACATCCGCTGGGGATCTGGCCCATTGGCCCCAATGGAGCTGTTTGTGTTACACCCACCGGGGATCTGGCCCATTGGCTCCAGTGGAGCTGTTTACATTACACCCTCCGGGGATCTGGCCCATTGGCTCCAGTGGGGCTGTTTGTGTTACATCCGCTGGGGATCTGGCCCATTGGCTCCAGTGGAGCTGTTTGTGTTACACCGCCGGGATCTGACCACTTGCTCCATGACTGTTGTTTACACCCACCATGAATCCGACCATGGCCCAGTGGAGCGTTTGTACAACCGCCGGGGACTGCCCATTGGATCCAGGGAGCTGTTTGTGTACATCCCGCCGGGGACTGGCCCATGGCTCAGGAGCTGTTTGGTACACCGCCAGATCTGCCCATTGCCTCCAGGGGACGTTGTGTTAACACCCTCAAGGATTGCTCCATGCTCCATGGGGCCTGTTGGTACACTGCCGGCGGATCTGGCCCATTGGCTCCAGTGGCTGTTTGTGTACAAACCGCCAGGATCTGCCCTTGGCTCCAGTGGGGCTGTTTGTACATCGCCGGGACTGTCATTGCTCAGGGGTAGTGGTACAACCCGCCTGGGGACTGTCCATTGCTCAGGGAGCTGTTGTGGTACCCCCGCCGGGATCGGCCCATGGCTCCATGACTTTGTGTACAACCGCCGCGATCGGCCATTGGCTCCAAGGGAGCGTTTGGTTACACCCGCCGGATCTGCCCTGGGCCAGTGGAGCTGTTGTGTTACAGACCGCTGGGAGCTGGCCCGTTGGCACCAGTGGAGCTGTTGTGTTACAAGAGCCGCCAGGATCTGGCCCATTGGCTCCAGGGGCTGTTGTTTACATCCCTCCGCATTGGCCCATTGGCTCCATGGGGCTGTTGTGTTACAACAACCGCCAAGGGATCTGCCCATTGGCCCAGTGGAGCTTTGTTACAACCGCGGGTTTGCCATGCTCCAATGGGGCTGTTTGTGTTACACCACACTCCGGGGATTTTGGCCCATGGCTCCAGTGGGCTGTTTGTACCGCCGGGATCGGCCCATGGCTCCTGGAGCTGTTGGGTTACACCGCCGGGTTTTTGCCGCATTGGTTCCAGTGGGCTGTTTGTTTAATGCCGCTGGGGACTGCCAATGGCTCCATGACTGTTTGTGTTACAAGCCCGGGGACGGGCCCATTGGCCCAGGGGCTGTTGTGATCCGCTGGATCTGGCCCATTGGCTCCAGGGCGCTGTTTGCTGTTACACCGCAAGATCCGCCCATTGCCCCAGTGGAAACTGCTGTGTTACAACCGCCGGGATCTGCCCATGGCTCAGGGGCGTAATGTTACAACCTTCGGGATTGACCATTGCTCCAGTGCGGCTTTGTGTTAACGCGCCAGGAATTGCCCATGCTCCAAGTGGGGCTTTTGTGTACATCCGCTGGGATCTGGCAATTGGCTCCATGGGGCTGTGTCATAACAGATAGGTAAGGGAAGGTTAATTTCTTTACCTGAAAGGTAACCAAACACCTACCAAGGGACCCAATAGAGAACTGGATGTTTAAAGTCAGGAGCGGAATTGTAAACTCGGGAGTTTTTTGTCTTTCTCGTGCTGTGAGAACAAGTTTCCTCCTACACTCCTTCTTATTTCAAATATAATCCAAAAGTCTGGAGTAAACAAAGAACCCCAAAGCAAATTCGGCTGTGAGCACTTTGGTTGTACGGAAAGATGGATGGCTGTCTTTTTGTTCTCGGCGTGAGTAAACTAAGGGTTTGCCTCCAATCCACTTATCTTAAATTTCTTCTAAACATCTGTAAGCTACCAAGGAACGCAAAAGTAAATTCGCTATTATATCTGTGGTGTATGCACATTATGTGAATTTTTGACGGTTTATTGGCGCTATTCTTAATCAGACACTGTTCTTCAATCTCTTCAGCAAGAGCCTTATTGATTCTAATGCAAGATTATTGTATATTCTTCTTTTTTATATAAACTTTCTTTTAAAATGTGGGAAGTTTCCTTTCCTAGGACAAAGGGAAAGGGACAGCCAGGCGAGGGCTGATTCCTTGCTTCAGGGAAAGAGCAGCACGGGCAGGCAAAGCCAACTTTGCAATTTTGCATCTCAATTGTCCTGAAGTAAAGAAAACGCTTATCCTTGGGAACAGAGAAACCGTTCCCTTGAATACTCACAGGCTTCGACCAAAGAGGCAACCGAGAAGAGGGGGGGGGCCAGGGGGTTCCCCCGCCTTTTAGCAATCCAAGGAATTGGAAACTGGTGCCCAACCAAGGGAGGTTGGGCACCAGAGAGAGAAAGCAGGGTCAGGCTCTCTAATTAAATTCCTGACCTGTGGCACCCAAATACCCAAAAGCGTAGGAGCTGGGATTCAGGTAAGCCCCCAGACTTTTGGACGCTAAGGTCCAGGTTTGGGACAGGACCAGATTGTGGACGCTAAAGTCCAGGTCTGGGACTGGGAGGCTGAATTACCACAGGCTGTTTGTGTTACGCTGCCGGGGGTTTGGCCCATTGGCTCCAGTGGGGCTGTTTGTGTTACACCTGCTGGGGATCTGGCCCATTGGCTCCAGTGGGGCTGTTTGTGTTACGCTGCCGGGGGTTTGGCCCATTGGCTCCAGTGGGGCTGTTTGTGTTACACCCGCCGGTAACACAAAGCAGAGGCTCCAGCTGATCTCTGCCAATCTGGCCCTTGTACTTGAACATTTGGGTTTTTGTTTGGGAAAAGCTTGTTCTAGTGCTGCCAGCCTGTGCCTCCCTGCTGCCCTCCCTGGGCTCCCAGGGCTCTGCTACCATTAATCGAGCTAGTGCACGTTCGTCTGCTCACGCTGGGAATCTGACACAGTTCTGAGTATAGATAGAGCCTGGGAGACCACTCTAACCAGAGACTTTGCTTGCGGACTTCACTTGGGAGTTGGACCAGGGTTCTGAGGTGAGGAGCACATGAACCGTTTCTGTGACTGGCACCTGCCCTGAAGCCTGACTCAACCAGGACCTGTTCTTCTGTGAGTGTATGTTGGCTTCTCCATGCACTAGGCTGTTAAAAGCAAATCTATTGCCGCCCACAGGGGTTGCTCTAGACATTTCGTCGCCCCAAGCATGGCGACATGCTGTGGGGGGCGTTCTCCCGGTCGCCGGTCCCGCGGCTCCGGTGGACCTCCCACAGATGTCCCTGCAGAGGGTCCGCTGGTCCCGCGGCTCCACCGAAGCTGCAGGACCAGCGGACCCTCCATAGGCACGCCAGCGGGAGGTCCACCAGAGCCGCGGAACCAGTGGACCCTCCGCAGGCACATCAGCGGGAGGTCCATTGGAGCCACGGGACCGGCAGATCCTCCGCAGGCACACCACCAAAGACTGCCTGCCTGCCGCCCTCCCGGTGATCAGCAGAGTGCCCCCCGCGGCTTGCTGCCCCAAGTCCGCGCTTGGCGAGCTGGGGCCTGGAGCCGCCCCTGGCCGCCCGATTGGGGGAAATTAAGGTGGGGCCCATCCGCACTGCGTCACTGGGCCGAAAGAGGGTACCCAGTGACTGCCGACACCATGACAGGTACCTACCCATCATTTGTGCCTTGGAAACTCTTCCTCTCGGCAACTGACTCTCCGCTGGTGGTGCAGGTGCTGCGGCACTGATTGTGCTTTAGGTATGGACTCTTCCATTAAGGTGGCCTTCAAAGGAACCCTTTCCTTTCAAAGCAAACAGAGCATGTAATGAGTCCCAGCACTGTGGCATTGCTAACATATGCTGTGCTCCGTTAGCGCGCCTGTAAGGTACTGCCATGATGCAGGTGGTACCTGCGTGTCTAGAACGGTCTTCTCAAGATTTGGTCTTGCTCTTGCATTTGTTACCTAACTGAACACTTATCTCCCTTGTCCACATTTGATATATTTCATGCTATGTACATAGAATCATGAAAATGTACGCTTGGAAGGGACCTCTGGAGGTCATCTAGTCCAGTCCCTTGCCCTCATGGCAGGACTAAATATTATCTAGACCATCCCTGACAGATGTTTGTCTAAGCTGCTCCTAACCTGCTCCTAAAAATCCCCAGTGATGGAGATTCCACAACCTCCCTAAGCCATTTATTCCAGTTCTTATCCACTCTGACATTAGGAATTTTTTCCTAATTTCCAACCTAAACTGCCCTTGCTGCAATTGAAGCCCATTGCTTCTTGTCCTATCCTCAGAGGTTTAAGAGAACATTTTTTTCACCCTCTTCTTTATATCAACCTTTTATGTAATTGAAGACTTTTATCATGTTCCCCCTCAGTATTTTCTTCTCCAGACTTAAACCCATTTTTTTCAATCTTTCCTTATAGGTAATGTTTTCTAGATCTTTAATCACTTTTGTTGCCGTCCTCTGCACTTTCTCCAATTTATCCACATCTTTCCCGAAGTGTGATGTCCAAAACTGGACACAGTACTCCAGTTGAGGTTTTATCATCACAGTGTAGAATAGAAGAATAACAACACTCCTTCTAATACATTCCACTGTTGACTCATATTTAGCTTGTGATTCACTAAGACTCCCAGACCCCTTTCTAAGCACTCCTTGCTGGGGAGTCATTCCCCATTTTGCATCTGTGCAATTTATTGGTCCTTCCTAAGTGCAGTACTTTGCATTCATTCTTATTGAATTTCATCCTATTTATTTTAGACCATTTCTCCAGTTTGTACAGACATTTTGAATTCTAATCCCTCCCTCCGAAATACTTTCAACCCTTTCCCCACTTCATTATTGCACCAAAACACCCCAATTGTTTCTTTCTTATCAGTCACACGCAGATCACCCATAGTAACCATGTCATCTTTTCCGGTTGCCACATCCAGATGTTTTCTAGTTCTCTCAGTTTATCTGTTCTTGGGCCTTCCCCTTGTTCTCGTGCTTAACCATTTGGGGGTGGGGGACCTTGTGTTTTGCAAGCAGACTGTTATCCACCTTATCACCCAACTGACACAAGCTGTAGCTGGGTGTGTGTTGTGGTGTTAAGTGAAAGTTTCCAGAAGCAAAGCTTATTAACCCTTGACAATACTTCACAAACTCAGGCCAGGCCTCAACTTCTACTTATGATGACCCTCCAAAACACATTCTCTAATCCAGCGCTCATATGTGTCGCTCTAACTGCCCCATGTAGACCCTCCTGGTGCACTTTAAAAGGTACCTACATCACATTGACTTTGTCCTGCTCTCCAAATCAACCCCTCTCAAGAGCCTTGCCGAGCTATGAAGAAAAGCCCTTATTTCAGCTCCAGCTTTTCCTTTCCAGATGAATGTCGTACAGTGGCATGCTCTTTGGTGTAGTGCAACAGTGACATCCAGTGTCTGGCTAATCATAAACATCTTCTGAGATCCCATGGGTAACTCTAAAGATGGAAATGGATCCTGGGGGAGCTGCGGGTCCGAGCAATGTCAATACCATACTAATATTGGGAAGAAGGGGTCATTTTGCCAAGCCACATTAATAACTTCAACTCTCTTTTTTAGTGTTAATAACAAAAACAGGTTTGGGTGGTTGTAACTACCGGGTTTCTTTGGCAGGAGACATGATGTGAGTAGGGAAGTCCACAACACCATAATAAGCAAGAATATTACTGGAATTTATTATTCCCCAAAGACTTGTCTCTTTTATTTTTTTATGTTCTTGCTCAGATATTGAAACAGTCTTTTAGTGGTAGCACTTTCACTGGTGCTTCTTGTTCTGAGGATGGAAAGAAATTTCTGTGGCGAATGTCCTGGAACTTGATGAGCTTTCTCTCCAAAATGTCCATGGAATGAAATCTCCCACAAGTCAACTTTTGCAAACTCATTCCCCTTCTTCTGTTTTTGCTACCTTTGCTGGTGCTAGATTTTTTTGCACTGGTGTTTGAGGAATTTGTGTATTCATGCAATCACTGCCTCTCAGCCATACCTCACAATAACCCTTCCCAACCTGGAATGAATGAGAACAGGACAGGAGAACAGCTGGTATCAAGAAGCGCAAATGCACAAGAACATGTAAACATAATTCTGTTAGGGTGACATTCACCCTGAACAGAGGGGCCAGCACAAGTTCTAGCCAGCACTTTATTGAGGCGGCCAGGGCTGCTGCATAGTTCTATGTTTCTCATGCTGCTTCCATTACACTCCTAACCTCTAAAGCAGTTCTGAAATGCAGCTTCCTAGGCTATTCTAGACCCTCGTGCTGCACCTTCTTGCCCATTGCTCGGCTGATTTGCCCACGCACAGTCCCACTGGCTGTACTGGGCTCTGCACAAGTGGTGCAGTTTGCATACAATAAGCATCAGGATTGGACCTTTAACTGTTATTGATGCCAGCAGCTAAACCAAAGGAACCTGAACCGAAGTCCTCCCGAGAAGCAGAAAGCCTCCATCATTAAACCCTGGAACTCCGCCTACTCTGTAAGTATCTACATGGGCAACAAATATTTAATAGCAGAGTCTTCAGTCTAACAGAACAAGGTATCACACACTCCAGTGGCTGGAAGCTGAAGCTAGAAGAAGTCAGACTGGAAATAAGACGTGCTTCTTTGACAGTGAGAGAAATTAATAATTGGGACAATTTACCCAGTATCCGTGGTGGATCCCCCGTCACTGACAACTTTTAAATCACGATCTGATATTTTTCTAAAAGATCTGCTCTAGGAATTACTTTGAGGATAGTTTCTGGCCTGCGTTATGCAGGAGGTCAGACTAGACAATCACAGTGGTCCCTTCGGGCCTGGAATCTATGAATCTGCTCTACCAAACCTTTACCTCACTGGATGTTTTACTGTTTTGCACTTTGGTCTGGTTCTCTCTTTAAGTAGCTGACCTTTTAAAAAGCTCTTAGTTTGACCACAGGTGACCTAATCTTTGCCTTAACACTGTGCTGAAGTGAAACTAGTTTATCTCATTCACATGGGATCCTAACAGAAAAATTGGTTAAAGATGTTCTGTGACTGGGATAAAAGTGCAGTAAAAATCTGAGACACTTTGTCTCAAGTGCAACTCAGTGGGGGGCTTGGGAGGGTTGTTTGGTTAGTTGGTTTAGATTTTAATATTTTTTTCTTTCCTCAACCTGAACAACATTTCTTGTTATTACTCCAACAATTACTTCATGATCAAGAATTTGGTGCAGGATTTATCCTTCATTTAGAATGTTAGTCTGATAAAATCTTGAATCTGTGTTCAAAACCAGACTCACGTACGGTACATTACCCATTCTCACCTACTGGCCCGTGTGTTGTACAAACATTAACAAATGGACCTCGCTGGTGGTTATGGGAGGAGGGTTAGTTATTAGGGCACTGACAGAGGCTTGGAAGTACCAACGTTGTGCCACCTGGAATCCTATGTGATGTGCTTGCCCCAGAATGAGGCTTGGGTGAATTCATCTCTTCCCAGACGTACACGTGTGCCTCTTAGGCAACGAATGCTGGGTGCATAGGAGCAGAGGTGAGACCTTTACAGCCTGCACTTCCCATGTCACCCTCAGCTCCCAGTGTGGAGATGAATTTGCTACTTCACAGTGGTTAATCCTGGGCAGGAATGGCCAATTTTAGGAACCATTTCCTCAATCCTGCATAGCTTCAGCACTGGGGCAGTGATTATTTACAGTGGGAGAACATGATGCCTGTGTGCAGCAAAGATAAATGAAGGTCTGGGGTAAGGGGTAGGAAATGCAGTGAGGTAGGGATTGGAGGTATATAGCTGCATAGGATCACTTCATGCCTAAATGGATGTGCTAGTGAACCCCACCCTTGGATTTGCTGGCAAGCAGTAGAGCATCTGTTCCTCTTCCTTTGTAACACAACTATTCACAGGTCATTTGGACTCTGCCCTGGGACATTTTAGCATCAATAATCTGATATTCATCTTTCTCATCATTCATTCAGTCCGGCATTTGTACAGCATATGCAGGAATCCATGTCACTCAAACCCAACACCCAGCAAAGAGATTCCTGCCCCTTGTAGCTGTGGTGGTGGGTATGGAACATGTGGCAAACTGTGGGCCTGTAACTGCAAATTGTAGACTAATAGTTTCTTCTGAATTTATCATCCTACTGGGAGCCACAGCCTTTGAGCTGAGCTCTATTTGCATTGAACGGTAAAGATTCTCTTGAACTGATATTGTATGCCACTTTACCTCAAAGACATCATCATGGACAAGCCTGTATGGGCAGGACCCACTCCTCTCTGCATTACAAAACACAGCTGTGGAGAGCTTGACAAAGAAATGGCCTTTCTGGGGAGTTTTCTCTTTCCTGACTCATGAATGAAGCCCTAAGGTCTCCCCCTCATATGAGATGTTGTTGTTAATTAACTGCATTGTGTTATCACATCGAAGCCCCCAGGAATCGAGGCCCCAATATGCTGGAAGCTGTACATTGTCCTTGCCCATAGAGCTCAATTCTTAGCAAAGGAGGGTGCTGAGGGAGGCAGGACGGTGGAAAGGAGCAGAGAGATGTTGACATGAATAATTCACCGTGGGGAAGTTCTCACTTCTTGGAAGTAACAATGGACAAGATACGTCAAGAATGTAAAGATGAGGTAAAGACTAGGTCAAACCCAGACAGCGGGTGGACGGAGCATGCTGTAACGGATGGGTTCCAGCAAAGAAACCTAGCCAATCCCACAATGTGCAATGGAATGTCTAGGAAATTCAATCAAATGTATGTGAAGGGAGAGGCTGTCTGTGTAACTTCAGATCTGTGAGGCATCCTGCTTCCGCTCCCTGCTTTTAAGTCTAATCAACTCAGCATAGCACTGCTGCATGCCAACTAAAAACAACTCCGTAACAAAGTCTGCAGTTAGACTGAGTTCTTGAGAATCCAAGTGGAAAGAGGCCAAAGAGGGAGTCTCAACAAAATGGTGGTGCCCAGCTAAGTTCCCTCTAAGCTGCGTGTGCATGCGGCCGGGCAGCTGCCTATTAAACCTTGTGCAGGGGCTCAGGGGTGAGGCACCTCTCCCCACTGGCCCCAGCATAGACCTGTCCTGACTTGCCATGGCCAGGGGAAAGGAGCCCCTCCCTTGGCCAAGCCCAGTCCCACCGAATCTGTGCAGCTGCGGACAGGCGTCTCCCCTCCCACCCTGAGCTGCTGTGGCAGGAGAGGGATGGGTGGAGTCCTCTGTCCCCACCGCAGCCCTTGGGCAGCCTGCACTCCAAACCCCTCATCCTTGGCGCCACCCCATAGCCTGCTCCCCCACACCTCAACCCTCATCCCCAGCCCCACCCCCATCCAGAGCCCACAACCTCTGCCAGAGCCCTCACCCCCCAACACACACACTAACCCTCTTCTCCAGCCCTGAACCCTCTCTTGCCCCCTTCATCCCCAGCCCCACACCAACCCCAGAGCCCACACACCCTGCCAGAGCCGTTACCCCCCAACACACACGCCAACCCTCTAGGCTTGGTTACACTCAAAACTCCAAAGCGCTTTCACGGCAGCGCTTTGAAGTGCGAGTGTGGTCACTGCCCCAGCGCTGGGAGAGAGCTCTCCCAGTGCTGCAGGTACTCCACCTCCCCAAAGAGATTAGCTTACAGTGCTGGGAACCGCGCTCCCAGCCCTGGGGCACTGTTACACTGGCGCTTTACTGCGCTGTAACTTGCTGCACTCGGGGGGTGTTTTTTCACACCCCTAAGTGAGAAAGTTGCATCGCTGTAAAGTGCCATGTAGACAAGGCCTCTGTCCCAACCCTGAGCCCTCTCCCACATTCTGAAGCCCTCGGCCGCACCCCCACTACATGATTGTTTTATGTGCACCAATAAGAAGGTGATGTGTCACATATCACCTCCTTATTGGTGTACATAACAAAATTCATTCCGCACATGGACATAAAAAATTAGAAGGGACATTGGTTCCCAGTGTCAGCATCCCTCCGTCCAGCTCTTCCTCAAGGGTCTGTGGGGAACTCAGCAGAAGGGAGGTCTGATGAGGGCTTTGCAGTGGACATGGTAGGAAATCACTTGCATCAAAATAATCAGTTAAATTGTGATATGAAAATCATACATTGTTGCTATTCTGTCCTCCTTGTGTTATTTGGTGCTTCAAAAAACACAGTAGATGTCAGAATGTGTTGTCTCATGAGAAATGCTCTGTATTATCATGCTTCCTGAACTCAGTCAATCACACTCGGTTAATTATATCCTATAATCACACTTCATGTAGTGTGCTAGAATAAGTGTTTCTATGGGTGTGTTTGCAGTTAGTGATTTAACTGAAGACACAAAAATCTAACGCCTAGAAGGGGATGTTGAAGAGGACCCCAGAATTATCCTGTTTGTTGTTACTATTAGAGCTGCATGATTAAGTGATTTTCCTGCCTGGACTAAAAAATAGTTTTGAGTCAACCCAAAATGAAAATTTTTCTTCAAACCAAAAAGTTGGAAAAGGTTGTTTTGGGTCAATCAAAGTATGTTATTTCACTTGAGGATTTTACCTTTTAAAAATAATAAAAAAGAAATTTTGAAATGAAAGCTGGAAAAATCAAAGCATTTTATTTGGAAAATATAAAAACATTTTGATTTTTCTTTGACCAAACAATTCAACAAATTCAAAACAAATGTGCAAATGTTGATCTGAATCTGCATTTTGTGGCAAAAAAAAAGTTGACTGAATTTTTTTGCCCAGATCTCATTTTACTGTACAGTGTACTCAGAGCTCTCTAATACAAGATAGGAAATGTTCTGAGATATATTGCATATCACAGTCAAATAGGATTGGAAACATGAATGTGAAATATATTATGGTAAATGGAAGTCCTGGGATTCTGCCTTCCCCACAGGCAAAGGACTACATTGGACCATGTCTGGACAACGCAGGTGTGGATGTTTCCTCACAAATGGAAAATCAAAGAATCACCAAATTGTGGTTGTGGTGAGGAACAAACCATATGACACACCACGGACAACTGCCCCATGTATGCGTACAGTGGTGGTACAAGGGGGATCCAGCTAGCTACCCCAGAAGCAGTAGGATGACTTTCAAATCTTAAAATGCAATTATAATGCCAGCTCTTTGCTTTTCAGGTCTCATGCGAAAGAAGAAGATTATGGTACTTTCATTAAGAGACAAAACATTGCACCACACCTGTCCTACCTCTAGGTATGCGTAACCCTCTCATCCAAGATATTATTTAAAGTTGTTGCCTGGCCTCTGGATTTGATCTAGATTAGTGCTTGGTGCCTCTACTAGGAAATCTCCAGGAAACAATCAAATTTCAGTAATGCAGAAGCAACTGCAGAACAAGCAAGACACTGTAGACATGCAGATTGTGAACCTATATCCCGCCCATCTCCACAGGAAGTCAGGATTCTGGACCTCTGCATGCCAGTTTACATTGACTAATATTCTGAAAGTTGTTTTGACACATTGACTTTACACCAGGCCCCATCCAGTCAGAAATTCCCATCTGTACTGCTTACCCAGCCACGTAAGGTGAACATGTCCCCAACCCCTTGTTCTCATGGAGTTCCTCTACTCCTATTCAAACTGGGCCTATGAAGTCCTGTGTAAAAGGCTTGGGCAGGAACTCCATGAGACAGAGGGCGGGGGGACTGGAATTTAGATTCCAGCCCACAGGGCGGCAGCACAATGCCTCTGCAGCTGTGACTGCAGCTAGGAAACCCCAAGAATGCCCTCTGTCACTTTGCGCCCCCTCTGCAGGTATGCTGGGCCTCTGGATCCACATAACGGACTCTATGGCCCCTCCAAGACACATGCTAGGGTGCAGTGGCCCAGATCTGACTGACCAGCCACTCACTCCTTTTAGAACCTTGCACTAGAAGGGAAATAGGCCTCGGTGGGATGCATGTTGACAGATTTTAGGGGACCTATGGCAACAGCTACCTGAGAGGCAGGCTGAAAAACGGAATTTCCATCCCATGGGAAATTCTGACATTTCAAAGTTTTGTTTTCCTGCCAAATCAGGACAGAGAGGCAAAATTTTGAATTTTTGTTATGAAACCAAAATTCTGAAGAGAATTATGTGTAAACATTGGAATGACCTTATCAAAACAGAGTGTTTTGATAGTTGGAGCATTATATAATAAATATTAAAGATAATATGTAAGAGGGTAACAAAAATAAAATTGTATAATATATTATACAAATCAGAACAAAACAAAGTCTAAACAAAATGGGTCAAAATAAAATAGCAGATTTTGAATCATTTTGAACTTTTACTGTTGAAAATTTAGTCAAAAGTCCTGTAAAAGCGTTTCAGTGTCAATGAAACAGCATGTTCTGATAGAAAATGAGTCCATTGGAAAAACCTAATCAGCTCTAGCTGCCTATCTCTGGAGGATTTGAAGATTGTTTTCACTTTACTCTAAGACTTTTTCCTAGCCTTTATTTCAAGGGAATTTGAGAAGTGATTTCAAAAAAGAGAATTATCTCTTGAAGGAGCCCTATAGCTTGCAAGAGACTCTATGATGCATTTAATGAGCTTCTAATTGTCTTTATGCTCCAAGACGTTTTGTCAATACCCAATTAGCACTGGTATAGCAAATGACAATGTTTGTTATTAGGATACTGGAGAATCAACCAGGGAAAGCCAGGAACTAAACTGTGCTTACACCAGACTTCCTAGATTACTGAAATGGTGAGTCAACAGAGAATTGATTAATTTAAATTGTTTCTCTTCGAATTTGTCTCATTTTTTCCCCAGAGGGGGGTTGCCTTGGGAGCCCAGCTGGCACTTGTAGGGATAAAAAGGCTCGGAGAGTTTGCTATGAGGCTGAAAGGTTCTGACAAGAACTACATCTCCCACATTGAAAGATGGTTGGCATTTTTTTTCCATGATGAGCTTTGCCTCATTGTCCTGTTGATGTAGAGGTTCATCATCAGCTCTTATCTCAGTTTCTGGCAATTTTGTTGTCCACCAAACAGGACAGCTGCTAGCATCAGGCCAGTTGGACAGTGAGGAGTGATTCGATAACTGCGAAGAAAATGAAATAACTCCTGTTTCATATCCAACCCATCAGCTGCAGTAATTCATAGAGCTTTGCGTGTTCACATAAACCTCTCAACTTCTCCATTAGCTTGTGGCCAATGCAGAGTAAGTTTATGATGTTTGAAACCAAAGTATTATTCCAGCTGAGCATTGCAGAACTTGAAGCAGAAGACCACGGTCAGTTTTAATAACAGCAAGTATGCCATAGTCTGACACAATCTTGTTTAGTTTAGGTAGAAAAGTGTGGGCATAAATTATGCTAACCGTTTCAACTTCTGGGTTACCAGAATAATCAGCTGTAACAACCAGTAAATGTTTTCCCCTAGGGAGATCACACAAATCCATGCTAACTTATGTCAATAGAAATATAGTCAGAAGAGATACCTATAAAGGAGGAGTGTGATTTGTTTTTCCCAGAACTGTTGCTTGCATAGTCTCCAGAGTTTAAGGCGAGTTTCAGTAAGGATGTCGATCCCAGAGAACCAGATTTTGAATCTGAGCAGGGATTTAGTTTTTACCAGTTCTTGGCAGGGTATAGTCCAGGGGCAAGCAACCTATCGCACGCGTGCCGAAGGCGGCATGCAAGCTGATTTTCAGTGGCACTCACACTGCCTGGGTCCTGGCCACCGGTCCGGGGGGCTCTGCATTTTAATTTAATTTTAAGTGAAGCTTCTTAAACATTTTAAACATTTTAAAAAGCTTATTTACTTTACATACAACAATAGTTTAGTTATATATTATAGACTTGTAGAAAGAGACCTTCTAAAAACGTTAAAATGTATTGGTGGCACGCAAAACCTTAAATTAAAGTGAATAAATGAAGACTCAGCACACCACTTCTGAAAGGTTGCTGACCCCTGGTGTAGTCTAAAGCATATTAGCAGCATTAAGTGTTGTTTAAGGAAATTACTCCCCCCCACATCTGTCTTGTTTATGCAACAGGACAGCGAACCAAATCTCAACCCCCTTGTATAACAACTGATGGGGTGAATTCCGCACCACTCTGACCATCCCCTTTCCTGTTCCTTTGCATGGTGTTCTTCTGGAGCACAGGCCGGGGCTGTCTTCTCAGGGCTGTCTGGAAAGCAGCGCACTGGGTCAAACCCAGGGATTATTGGGTTAAATCTTGAATCCGGGTGTTAGCAACAGCGTCCAGTCACCCTCCACGCAACTGCTTAGGAAGCAAAGATCTAAAACACACACCACCCAGTGTAAACAGTATTTAAAATACTCAAATACATTGGTTAGTCAAGCTGTCAGTATGTCTTCCTATCCGCTCACCACTCTGCTACTGCAGCCATGCCTGGGGGTGTGCCAGTCACTAGGGTCCATGGAATGAATGGGGGCGTGTCTAACATCCGGAGTAATGTCACTGCACCACTGTTGTTCTGTACATCAGCTCATGCAGGCCAACGGTGAAAAGGAAATTAGCCTGTCTGTGAGCTCCTAGACCCCTGGAACTCCATTTTAGTCCCCTAAGAGACGAGACTGAAAGAGGACAGAGGAATAATGCACAGGGAGGGAGATTAAATCAAGGGCAGAAGACTACAGACTGAAATTTGATCTGGGTTCTATTGGGGCTATTCAAGAGAAGCGCACCTAAGAAGCAGTAGTGCCAGCAGAGACTTAGGAGTGACACTGCACAGTGAATAGGGCAGGAGTCTGCAATGAGCTAAGAAAAGCCAAAGCGGTTTCTAGCTGCGTACTTAGGGGTGCCCCTTCCCGACACGGGCCTGGGGTAACGCCTTGGTAGATACGGCTGAGGTGAGACAGCCCTGGGACATGGCGCTCATGTCTGGGCACCACACTGCGGGAAAGATACTGACAAAGTGGAGATAGATGAGGGAGGGGTGATAAGCGTGGTGAGGGGACTGGCATGTGTGCACTCTCTCTATATATGTAATATGCCAACTCCCACTTCAGTGTCCTCAGGGTGGTGTCTCTCACCTGGCTGCCACTTGAGCATCCTGAGAAAAGCGTGTGCTGATGATCCTGGCCCTGCGAGAGTCAAGGTGCTGCACGAATACAGAGCCAGAGCCGCCTACCCCCACACAGGGCATCTCCTCTGAGCTCCAGTAACGAGAAGCATCTATTACAAGCATATTGATCTGGGGGCTATGTCTCTAGGTACGTCCAGACTACCCGCCGTAGTGGCGGGTAGCGATCAATTTTTCGGGGATCGATATATCACATCTAGATGAGATGCGATATATCAATCCCTGAACACGCTCCCCATCGACTCTGGAACTCCATTGGAGCGAGTGGCGGTAGCGGAGTCGACACAGGAAGCCGCGGACGTCGATCCTGCGCCATGAGGACCCAAAGTAAATTGATCTAAAGATACTTCGACTTCAGCTACACTATTCACGTAGCTGAAGTTGCGTGTCTTAGATCGATACCCCTCCCCCCCCAGTGTAGACCAGTCCTTTGTGCAAGCACCACTCCACCCAGGCAGCCTGAGCACTGAACCTGGAGGAGTCAGCTTGCGAACGTGGCGCCCCTGGAGACTCTCCCCTTTGACCGTCAGCGCCACAGGCTGCTGTACCAGGCAGGCTTGGCTCTTTGCTCCGGGCCAAGGGCCTGCATTGCACTGCAGCAAGTGCTGGGCTTTTTGCCCCGGGCCGAGGGCCTGCATTGCAAAGTGGCTTTTTCCCAAGGCTCAGCACAAACCATGGGAAAGAATCCAGAGTTACTTTCCCTTTTCCATTAGCTGCATTGCAAAGTGGGATCCACGGGAAGTGGGCAACCCGTTACAAGAAGCTCTGTGCCCAGACACCACATGGCATTGCAATAGAACACACTTAGAAATGCCTTAACGCCCAAGGGCCAGTGCCGGCGCCGTCAAACAGCAACTCTCATCCACCCACTGAGAGCTGGTCACAGATTACAAACCTTCACAAGCACTGCTCTTAATTGGGGGGTGGGGGTGGGGGGTGGAGAGGAGTGCAGAATAGTCAAGATGTAATCAGAGCTCATGGTACACCCTTGGGCCACTGAACTGCTCCTGCATCCCTTACGATAGTCAGCAGAACTCACCTCTCCATACATTGCAATAGCTCCGGTAAATTAGTAAAATATCCAAACATCTCACACAGTTGCAGGAGTGCATCTTGGAGTGACTGTGCAGAAGACCCAGCACCTCAGAGCCTCCCATACAGTGTCCTCTCCCCTTTCATTCTGTCTCACCAGCAGGATTCTCCTAAGCTCCTTCACTTCCACAGAAATAAGATTCTGTAGGTTGTAATACTGTGCTCAGGCAGATTGCTGGGCAAGATGCTGCCATTCTTTGGCATGTAACATACCACCCGATCTGTATGATGGCAGCTGATGAAGGAAGATAATGAGACAGCCTAATCTGATCAAGTTAATGTGCAGATGGCCTGGGTGGCACTCAGACACTGTGGTTACAGTAAGGTATCTCTGGGGAATAACACAGGGATGTATGGGGGTATAAAGGCACTCCTATACAATTTGAAAAGGCAATGGAGACTATGTAGTCAAACACATCAGAGATGGATTGTAGGGCAAGTGAGGAAAACAGGAAGGAGATAGATGGAGCTGCAAAAGGGTCACAGTTAAATAGAAGGAGAATGATGGACTAAAGTTAGTACTGATCTCTAGTGTGCCTGCGGGCTCTTTTTTCTGCCAGGCTAAAGAACTGCAAAGTGCGGACATCCAGACTTGCATGGAAGGAAAAATTGCTCTGGGGATTTTATACTTAATGATCTTGAAAGTCTCTCTCATTTTATTTCAGTGCTCTGGATTTGGAAAGAACTTGGAGATTGCAAACATTTTGTAATGCAACATTTACTGACATTGCTGCCAGCTCTGCTGATCACTCGCCATAAGAGTCTCATTGAAAGGAAAATAATCTTTCTAATCCCTTTATGGTGTGTCATTTCTCTCTCATCGTACACAAACATGCAAACACGTCAGTGAGGAATACTGCAAATGTGAGGCCGTTCAAGTACCTTATATTCTAGTCAAAGTTTTCATTGATACCAGACCTCTGTAAACCTGGTAATTCTTTCTTTGGTGCTTAAATATGGACTTATTTAAACATAGGCACATAGGTTTGGAAATTCTGGCTATTCTATGCATGCATGTGTGTGCGTGCAATATATATGTGAGAGAGCTGGGAGCAGATTCATACATTTTAAGGCCAGAAGGGACAATTTATCAGCATCTGGTCTGACATCCTGTGATTTTTGTATCAACCCTCTCACTTCTAGTGGCACTCACCCTCGTTGTTCAGTATTGAGGGTAATTAACTTCTGAAACAACTTGCCTAGGGAGGTAGTGAAGAGAACTAATATTTATCTCCTTATTTATTTGCTTTTTATAATTTGACAGCACCTACAGGCCTCACATCCAATGTGCTTGGCTGCCTACAGGCAAGTCCCACCAAGCTGCTCCCATCCTGCAGCCATTATACAACGGATGTATAAAACAGATTTACAAGGCAGAGCGTTAGCATGACAAGAGACTCCTTCACCAGCTGATCACCCAGCCCATCTCCCTATGTGAGATACCAAGATGGCCCCATTACTGAAGCATCTATGCGCCCCAGAGCCTTGGTGACCCTCACAACCCCCGTGAGGCAGGGCCATGCTATTAACCCCACTGTACAGAGGGAAACTGAGGCCCAGGATCACCCCTGGCCTTTATGGCACAGCAGGGATTGAACTCAGGTTTCCCACGTGCCAAGCTAGGGCTGGCCACAAGGGCTCCTCTTCAGGATCAGCCAAGACTCCAGGATGTCCAGTGAACTGCCAGAGCAGCACCTGTGCAGAGCAGCTGCATGACAGGAGAGGCCCTTAGAGGGGCATCTTTGAGCAACCAAGGAGGGTTTGGGGTGCTGAGTGTGTGTGGAACCAAAGAGGTTTGGGCGGGCTTTGTGTGGCAATGACAGATTTGGGATGGTGTGGGGGAGGGGAGTACTTTTCCCAAGGACTATCACTCGTATCCCTGAGCCCTGTTAGTTTTGGCAGTGAAATCAGCAACTGAGGCTGAGTTCAGGTTTAATCCTGACAAGTAATGGGCAAGCTGGATATGAGCCAAAGGCACCCTGTTATTGAAGTGCGTTTCCCTCTCCAGGAAAGACTGGATCCTGCAACTGGCCAAACCGTGGGAGGAAGGCCAGCAACGAATGAAGTGAGCCTGGCTTTACCCCACTCTGCCAGAAGAACGGACTCTGGTCCCTGGTATAAGATGCTAGCCATGTCTGCTGAGCCTTGTACTCAGTTACGCCCAAAAGCTACAGTTCTCTGATTTAATTGGATAAAGGCAGAGCCTCTGGGATAAATACAAGCATTCCTGTGGATGCTTTACAGGTTTAATGAATATTGGTTGTTTGGGTAAGTTCTCTAAGCTGCTTTTGTATAATTTCTTTTCCCTTTTTAATCCATTTGACTTGTGGCATGTTGATAGGATTTAAAATTTAGTAAAAGGTTATCTTCTTGAATATTGCTCAGTCAGCATTACAACAAGGCCAATATCTTACCTTTCCTTGCATGTCTTAATTAGTGGATTGCATGGCACCTATTTTCACTGGGCTTCATGAATACCTGAGTCCACTGGACCTGTAACAACCTGGATTTCATTGGTGAGTGCCAACCTCTGCATGCCAATTGGATTTTGGAATTCAAAGGAGATACCCACAACCACTGTACTTTGGAAGCCTCCTGAGAAACGCGGCCTGCTTGTTATCTGGAACCATTAAGTCTTGTCCACTGAGACAGTGCTAATGAGGTTGGTTTGCATACGTTGGCACCAGTGTGAAAGAATGGCGTTGCAAATGCATGTCCCCTGTAGGGTGTGGGGCTGCTTTGCTTGTCTCTCTGCAAAATCCAGACTGTGATTGTTTTTAGCACATTTGTGGCTACCATTTACACTTCACCCACCCCTCTGTCTCTTTATAGTGTCATTAGCATGACACCAGCCCACTGTGATTAGACCTGTGATAATGGGCCGGGGCACCTGGCAATACCATGCTCAGCTCTGGTTGCTAAGATCAAACCTGGGGTCTCAATGCATGGCCCACACCATAGTAGGCTCTCCGATCTCGAGGTGCCACAGTGCCACACCCAGCAGGCCTGAGCTACAGGAGCAGTTCACTCTTGGAAGCCACTTATGTAAACAGACTGTATCTCATCTGTTGGACAGTCCAGCCTCCCGTTCATCAGCGGGGCCAGTGACTTGAGAAACTACAGGGAGCAGAAAATTGTTTCTTTAGGTTTGTAATTCTCCTAGTCTTTGTGAAAGGGACCATCTGCCAGCTCTGAAGAGCAGAATGCCCTGTCTGCCCATGGCCCAGGAGCAGGGTGAGCTTCCCTACCAGCTGCCCTGATAATCTGACCCCACCTTGACCTGTAGAAGCAACTTCTGCCCACTCCCCATCGAATCCTTGGCCCCTCAGCTGAGACTTTCTCACCAGGATGCATATTAGTGCCGATGGTGCTGTGTCTGACATGGGGTGGGGGTATGATGTGGGTGCGGGTGTGTGTGGGGGTGTCTGCCGCAGGCCATGGGGGATATGCCAAGGATGATGGTGGTGGAGGGTGTATGCCGTGGGGGTGGGGGCTCTGTCCCACGGGTGGGGAGGTGTCAGTTGCAGGTGGTGGGCTGTATGCCATGGGTGACAGTGGTGGTGGGGTATGCCGCGAGGGGTGGAAGGGCTGTATTCCACAGATGGGGGAGAGTATGCCGTAGGCAATGGGGGGTAAGCCATGGGTGATGGTGGTGGTGGGTGTTTGCTGTGAGGGGTTGGTGGGTGGGTGTATGCCGCAAGTGGTAGGTGCGGGTGCTGTAAGCCATAGGTGATGGTGGTGGTGGGTGTATACCACGAGGTGTGGTGTGGGCTGTATCCCATGGATGGGAGGGTGTATACCACAGGTGGTGGGTGTGGGGGCTGTATGCCAAGGGTGATGGGAGTGGTAGGTGTATGCCGTGAGGGGTTGGTGGGTGGGTGTGTGCTGCAGGAAGTGTGTGGGGGTACATGCTGCAGGTGGTGGAGGTGTTTATGATGCAGGTGATGGTGGAGGCTGTATGCCATGGGTGAGGATGGGGGGTGTATGCCGAGGGCAGGAGGATAAACTGTGGGTGGGTGGCAGGGTATATGCTGCAGGTGGTGGGGTGGATGATGGTGATGTGGGGGAGGGGTATGCCTCTTCGCTAGAGACTGAAAGAACCAGACCTACATTTACACAGTTCTCCAAGAATGCCCAAGCAGTGACTGCATCCCTTGGGATAAGAACTGGTGCCGCAGCGTCATCTCACCAGGAAGTGCTATCATTGCTCAGCCCACTGGTGCAAAGCTGGTACCCCCAGCCACTCCAGCTCCTCCTGCTGCTCCCACATCACTCTCCTGTCTTGGGAAGTGAGGCGGGAGAAAGAGAAGCCAGGGCTGTTCTCTCTCAGCAGAAGGAGAGGAGCAGGGATCCCACCATGTCCTTGTTGCTTTCACCTCAAATCTCTATACTAATTTTGGCTACAACCAGATTTCTACAAAACTGAAACGTTTAGTTTAGCGAGATTTTCAATGTCCCCTGCACGTCTGTTAGGCAGTGTGGGAAATGCAGTGTGAGCATTAACAGCTGGCTGCTAGAATGGGGACACAGGATGAAGGAGAGTGAGCTGCTCGATGTTGTTCAGTCACTGCTGATGCAGATACAGTATAGGCCTCAGCACAAGCTGTGCCTGAACGGCGATACAGCAGCTCGCCCTGGCCCCTAGCCTTCTCATCAACTGTGTACAGTAATTCATTAGCATTAAAAACTGGGGAAAGACCAATTGTCTCCTCTTTTCACCATCCTTTGCTCTCAGACCACTTACAAGTGGTTAATTCTAAGCACACTAGAACAGAGCCCAATAGGTGGCTTCAGGTTCCAGCAACTTGCAGTCACTGTCAGATTTTGCAGCTCAGGGGCTGTGATATTTTCAAAGTCACAAGCAGGGAAACTTCAGGAGAAATGAAGATGCAGATACCTTATTTGCATATGAAAAGTGGACAAGGGACTGTTGTAAAGTTCATATTGTTTTATTCGCTATCTTTGTAATCTGTGACCCTGGGGAAAAGGGCCAAAAAGGCTGAAGACACTGTAAACTGGAGCTGATATCTGAGAGCAGAGGTGTTGAGCACACTGATCCGTGAGATAAATGAATAAGACTCCAGGGGGCATGATTAAATTAAAATGCAGTGAAATCCACTCCAGAAAGCACAATTCACCTATGATACATTTCCTCTGTTCCTGGCAGCTGAGCCAAAGTCAAATCTTTGCAAACATTTTCCAGCAATTCCATTTTAAAATTGAATATTTTACTTATGAGGCAATTAAATATTTTGTACAGTTGTATGTGACAGATTGGTGCAATCAAACATTGCTCTTATGAGTGCAAGAGATGACTGATCTGTGTTTAGCAGGCTTGCTCCCATCCTATTGGACTCTGGGGAATATAATCTACTGTATTTTTGATGCATTAACATTTTGGGAGTGGAGAGGCCCAACCATAATCTGTCTCCAACTGTTTGAGCAATTTCCTTTGCTTTTATTTTCATTGTACATGACGTTTTCCAGGAGAAGTCATATTTTGTATCTGTTGTCTCAAATCCACTTCTCCAGTTATAGAAAACCTTCCATGGCACCAATTCTTTGTTTTAGCCAGCTGTTGTATTATCCATTCTCATTCATTCATTCTCTTCACACAAATGGAAGCAGCTGTGTAATGAAAACTGTAAAGCTGACAAATGCCAGTGATCAGGGTGTAGATTAAGAACATCACAGCAGCTTATTTTTACAATGAGTGCTGAGGCAATAAAGACTACGTTTAAGCCAGCTGTTGGGAAATGCTTTCTCTCTTTGCTCTGCGCTGACCTTCACCTGCTGCGGATGAAACAGGTGCCCTCCTGCCGCTTTCTGCTTTACTCAGGTAGTCACGTACCATGCTCCGCTGTCTGTTCACTACGGAGAAAATACAAACCTCTGATCTCTATTTAGAGCTCACACATGCAAATCTCATGTTTCAGACACAAAAAGCCACCTCCTGAGCTGTGCATGTACACAGACATTTGCCAGGATCTTCAAACCTTCATTTACAACACAATGTCGGTATATTTTCCCCTAATTCCTGTTTTAAATCCATTTGTTGGGTGACGTAGAGCTTTCCTCCTGCCATCTTTCCTTCTTCATTGAAACTTCAGGGCGGTGCTTGTTGTTACCCCACATCACTCTGCTGCTCAGCCAGCTGGCAAAGGCTTTGTTCTCTGTCTGTTCCTTTGCTCTCATGGGGTTTGTTTTGGGCTCATTTGGTTCTCTTAAATCATGCCAATGCTGTAGTTCTTAATTGTTTTTGGCTGGGAACAGATAATAGCTACAGTGCCAGGAAATGGTGCAGGCTTTTAAAGCAGAAACATAGAAAGAAGCCCCCAACAATAGCCTTTGCAAACCTAGTATCTCTATAGGAGATGCTTTGCGGGATCTCTGCCACACCAGCATAGTTCAGTCAAACCTGTTTCCTGCATCTTGGAGAGTTGAGACACCCATTGGAGGGAGACGCCATTTTCTGCATGTAGGTCTGTACTCTGCTGGGGTGAAACACTGGCCCTGTTGGGCTCCAGGCCAGCGGGACGGGACTGGGATGGGTGCATTCACCCCAATTTCTTTCATGTTTTTACTATTTTGTTGCTCAGCTCCCCCTTCTCCTTCTGGAGATCTTCTCTCTAAGTGCATGGAGAGCATCAGCTCAGGATGGAATGTGCAGAATTTCAGGTAGGACAAGTTGCAATGAGGGGAGTCCTTTGAACTGGCTAAACAAGTACAGAAAATAAGACTTGAAACTGAAGGATGTCCTCCACCTGTCATGTAGCTACATACACACAGAACCTATTTATGGGAAATAGCTCTTGTCAGACAAATCTGATTGCATTCTTAGAGAGGATCACATGTTTGGGTGATAGTGGTAACTGCATAGATCTAATATATACAGACTTTTGTAAAGCATGACATTCTGATTAAATTTCGCACTCTATGGTATCAACAGAGCACATGTTAAGTGGTTTAAGAAATGGCAAACTGACATATCTCCAAAAGTAGTTGTCCCTGGGGAATCATTGAATGGGTTGTTTTTACTGGAGTTCTGCATGGATCAGTACTAGGCCAGACACTATTCCACAATTTGATCCATGGTCTTTAAGTAAATATAAAATCACCACTGATTAAATTTTTGGATGACATAAAGGTTAGTGAAGTGGTAAATACTGACGAGGACAGATCACTTGTATGGAGCAATCTGGGCTGTTTGGTAAGCTGGTGAGGTCAAACAAAATGCAGTCCTGCATCTAGGAACAAGGAATGCAGGCCAGACCTACAAAATATGGGACTGAGTCTTTTGAAAAGGTTTTATGTGTCAGAGTGGACAAGCACCTGAACATTAGCTTTCAAGCCAGGGCTGTGGCAAAAAGGCATAACAAGTACCAGTGCTGGAAACTCAAAGGAAACGGAGGATTCTCCATTTCTTCATGTCCTCATATCAAGACCAGAAGCCCTTCTGGAAGACATGCTTTAGTCAAAGCCAAGTTTTGGGGGGGGCTTATGATGCACAGGAGCTCAGACTGGATCAGGGGATCTCAAACTTCATTGCACCGTGAACCCTTTCTGACAATAAAAATTACTATATGACCCCAGGTCGGGGGAACTGAAGCCTGAGCCCACCCAAGCCCCACTGCCCTGGGCGGAGGGACAATTCTAAAGCCTGGTGGGACCAAAAGTGAAGCCCAGGGGCTTCTGCCCCAGCCATGGGGCCTGTACGCTGAGCCCCATCACCCAGCGCTGAAGCCCTCATGCTTTGGCTTTGACCCCAGGTGGTGAGGCTGGCCTTAGGCCTGGGCCCCAGCAAGTCTAATGCTAGCACTGGTGATCCCATTAAAATGGGGTCGTGACCCACTTTGGGGTCCTGACACACAGTTTGAGAACTACTGGACTATATGAACTAAGGTGCCTTTTGGCATTAAACTCTATAACTTGAGTGTATTAACAAGCTGACCAATGGACATTCTTAGTGAGCGCTCCTTGGCTTTAGGGTTCACTCACTCCCCCACCCTTGCTCCTCCAGAGCACAGCTTTGTTGCTCTTCCCACATGCTGCAAAGCCCATCTCATTTCCCTCTTTGTGTTCAGGCTGTTGAGGAGGCACGAAATAGATCTTTGTCTGAGCATCCCTTTGGTTACATTGGCACTGTGACTGGCAAGGTGTGGGAGAGACTCTCTGAGCACTAGGGTTGTGTTGGACAAAAGGAAAGAAATAAAATAAATAACTCTGGCTGTATGATCAAGTCTGTATGACACATTGGGGCAACTTCTGCACAACATTGTGAGTCCCTGTAAACTCTGGGACTACACTGGACTTTTGTATGGGTAGCAACAGAGAGAGAAATAGGGGCATTTTTTCCCCTTACCTAGAAATAGTCACTAGAATAGTCCATTTTAAAATATTGTTATGGCATCGTTACATACACCCTTCAAACCAGCAGGAAACAATGCCCAGACCCCTTCCTTGAAGGCCTGGAGTAAAAGCAGCACAATCTGGAAGGAGCTGATTTCAAAGGAGGTGACTAAGGCTGTCTTCCTTTCAGAAGAGGTGAGTCTTTCACCATGGAAGAGTGACTGACAAAGCCCTGGCTGGGATGATTTAGTTGGGAATTGGTCCTGCTTTGAGCAGGGGGTTGGACTAGAAGACCTTCTGAGGTCCCTTCCAACCCTGATATTTTATGATTCTATGACTGTCAGTTAGCTACCCTATTGTAAAATCCCAGTGGAGACCAGGCATCGGTTGGGTTACTGTGGAGTAGCGAGGCAAGGGCCACACAGAACCCCCATCCATGGTTGAGCTTGCCTAGTCTACCTCACAGGAACGCTACAGTTCCCTGTTTCCTGTCGGATTGTATGGTGGGATGGGTACTGCAGGTTTGTTATCCCCTGTAAAAACACACCTCTTTGGGTAATGAAGACAAAGCCCTAGTACATAACATAAGGTTGGGTTAGGGCTGGGAGACCAATCTGGAAAACTATCAACTGCTAGTTGATTAGAAACTCACCTACGAGAGAGCGGCTGGAGCTAATGAAGGACAGAAACCTCATTCTGCTCTTCCTCACTGGCGTAAATCTGAAGTAACTCCACTGGATTCAATGGAATTACACAGGTGTGAAACTAGCATGTGAGTTCAACCAACCCTAAAGACTCTTTCTGAGACTTTCCCCACAGGCACTTCTCTGAGCCCTGGTAAGCTACCCCAGAGCTCAGCTCCTTCTCTCACAAAATGTCACAGCTTTGTTCTGTCTATGCTCTCGTCTTTACTCTAGAAAGGGAACTGGAAATTTCCCAAGGTCAGGCTTGCTCCTTAGTCTCCACTTGCATGAAGCTACAACGTGAGCAGGATGCTTCTTGCAGTGTTTTGGTGCCACCAGCCCCACATAAAACCATGAAACACAGAGGTGCACCAAAAATATTTATCAACTGCCATCTGTTCTGCCTGTCTTAAAAAACAAAGTTCAGTTGAGCCTTGGCTCCCTCAGAGACTGGGAGGGCTGGTACTGCCTCGAAGCTAGTTTAACCTCCCTCGGTAAGAGAAAAACCAAGTTTAAAGAACAAAAAATCTGAGGGCCAGTTGGCCCCATTGTGCAGTCATCCCCCTCCCCATTTACCTGCACACATTGGATAATTACAGTTCTCACTACCCACTTCTGCACATAATACACTGATTTGCATATGAAAATGTATACATGTGTATGTAAATATGATGTTGTAGGTTTACAGTCATGGCCAAATATTTATCCATTAAAGCTCAGATTGAGTTGAGGGACTGTTTTCTTGCTGGATCCAATAGGCAAGGCACCGATTGTATAAGGATTTAGCTATTCTCTGATTTGTTTCCATTAATGTAATCAGTTATACTGCATGATTTAAAACATATTATGGGCTAATTAACATCTTACATTCCACATAGGTTAACATCATGGCCTGGTTAGATTATGTAAATATGATCCTATATTTCTGACAGGGACTGTTAGGCCAACATGCTGATTCACTGCAAAATGTTAAAATAACCTGCAGTTGTTCACAGGTGCCTCTAAGGATTCCTTTCAAGTAAAAATCACTGTTCTAACAAGCCTTGAACAGGAACAAAATGAACAACGAAATGAATAATTTATGGAAACTCTACTGAATGGTGCAGGCGTTCTGAATGGAGTTGCTTGTTCTTGAAGTCTACAGAGTTATGCTTCCTAATATAAATCAAATCTACATTTAAGCACTAAAAATACATTAATTGGTGTGTTTGTGTGTGTGTGCTGGTGTCTGCACAAATGTCTTGAAATCATTTCTTTCTGAAGAAGGGGAGGATACAGGGCAGTTCTGGTGCTGTGATCTGGAGAAGATCTTGTGTATCATGTGACTGTTCAGCATTGGTCTCTAGAGCTCACGGGGGATAAGGGCCATGAAGAAAAGCAGATCTTCAAGTTTGCAGAGTGAAATACTTTGCATTCTCTACAGGATGGTTCCCAGAAGGAAATATTTTGGTGGAGCTGAGACACGTCTCTATTTCCTTATTCTTGCAATCAAAGTTTCTGAACATCATCAGCTGAATGAACTATTTTAATTTCCTTTAAAAATGTTGCAAGCCCTTTCAGATACAGCATTCCATCTACAGGAGAGTCTCCAGAGAGAGCGGCACACGCATTCCAACATTACAAGAGATCACAAACCAATTAACAGCATTATAAATTTATGAACCAATTACCATATTTACACAGGACGAGTGCACCCTACGTTTAATTATAATTTAAGATTTTACTTGTACAAGGTTGTGATTGAGGCAAAGCCCAGCACACCCTATTTGTATTTTACAGCTGAAAGACAAAATGTTTAGCAGACTGCGTTTTCCTGATTCCTTTTTTCATGGCTGTCACTACTACAGGCTGGGTCCTGTGTATCCCATGGTACAATGGGACTGGATTCTGCAGACACTTTAATAGATTCTGTCTCAGTGAACTTCCCTTCATTCTCATCACACCATTACCAGATACTGCAACGGTGTGTGCCTGAGAACACTCATTGACATAAAATTAATCAACGTGCAACAGAGCAAGATCCAGCATCCATTCAGGTCCCAGCAGGGCTGGGAGACAGAAAGCAAAATGGCAGGCTCCTCGCTGCAGCAAAATGGGGAATTCCAAAACAAAAAGGCTGAATCATTGGGTATCAGGAAAAGATGCCAGATTCTCGGTGTCCACCAGCCTGGGAGCAAAAGGGGAGCTCAGACCTCTCTTGGCTATTGTTTCAAGCCTTCTGTAGCTGACTTTATATTAAATCTACACTTTCATGGTTCTCTCTGCAAGCATAAAAATCTCCCCCCCCCCCCCCGAACGAAAGCTGAGATTCTGGAATATTATTCTTACAGATGGTGGGGGGGGGGGTGAATTCTCATCAAAATCTGTGGGTAAGCAGGGCCCTGACAATAAGCCTATGGAATGGATCTCAGATTGGAACTACATACACTTCTGACAGGGCCAGTCATTTCCAATTACATTCTGGATTACTGATTGTTTGCTGAGTTCTGCAGGGGTGATGTACATCAGCTGATTGCCAGACCAGATGGACAGGGCTCCCAAATCCTGGCACTATGGCCTCAGAGTAGGCCCAGTAAAATGAGCAAGGTGAGGTTCAGACTGCAACCAGGGCAGTCTAGACAAATGCTATTGCTTTGCAGGAAATGCTGAGACAATATGATTTAAATTCTTTACCTAGTCGATGTATGCGGTTATATTGTGTAAGAGTAGCCTCCTGTTTCTACAGGTGATGCTTCTCTCACTGAAACCCATCTCACAGCAGAGACAAATAGCTCCTGACTGTCCATCTTCCCAGTGGCTAAAATACACCCTCTTCTCTCTAGAGACAAGCAGCTCTTTCCTGACTCCTCGCTCTTGCCAGAGGCCCGTGCCATGTGCAGAGGTGCCAGGGATGGAGGGGGAGGTGGGCGTAGATTGGAGACCAGCACAGAATGCCAGAGCCTCCCTTTCCCCTGTACACGAGCAGACT
This sequence comes from Chelonoidis abingdonii, assembly GCF_003597395.2. Taxonomy (NCBI): domain Eukaryota; kingdom Metazoa; phylum Chordata; order Testudines; family Testudinidae; genus Chelonoidis; species Chelonoidis abingdonii. The sequence continues at coordinate 138,806,157 of NC_133772.1, read as the reverse complement.
CACCCCTGCTGCGCCTCCTACTGGTTGTCCTCAGGAATTAGCTCTCTTTCCAGCCAGGAGCACCCTCTGCAGGCTGCTGATCTGCCTGTCCTCTGGCCCCCGTGTGCCTCCCAGGACCCTGGTGCCCTTTTAACTGAGGTGCTGCCCCCTGGCAGTACCCCACCAATATGAGTCTCCCTTCCCTGGGGAACCCCTAACCCACTACCCCCGCTTTGGCTCAGAATATGGCTACTGCCAGTCACCATCTAGCCCCCACTCCCTTGGGCAGACTGCAGTGTACACGCCATTCATCACTGGCAAAGGGGGTTTGGACCTGCTACCTTTGCCTACCCTTGGCTACCCCTCTATAGCCCCAGTACCTGTCCAGGTCTTTATCAAGGCTGCGACCCAGGGCTTTCCAGACTGGAGCTCTCCAGCAACGCTGCCTTTCCCCAGCCCTGCTCCACTCTAGGTACCTTGTCTCCAGCTTCTAATCAGCCAAGCCCTTCTCCCTCTACAGCCACAGGGAGACTGTTTGGGCTCATGGCTCACAGCCTTTTTATACAGGCCAGCTGTGGCTTGATTGGGCCATGGCCCAGCTGTGGCTGCTTCCCCAATCAGCCCAGCTTTTAGAGCTGCAGCTTTCAAGCCCTCCCAAGCTGCTTTTTAAACCCCTTAGGGCAGGTGTAGGTAATCAATCCACTACACTATCTCTGATCTCTGAGAGCAGGAGACAGGGGCAACAGTTGGCCTGACTGTGGAGAGGACCACTGGGGATGGAGGCCAGGGAGCTGGAGGGACTCAAGTGATGGGATGAGGTTCAAGTTTCAGAGAAGGGAGAAGAGGTCAGTTCAGCATCTACTATAGGAGGTGATTCAGGAGTAGACACTGTTTCCAAAGTGGGTTCTGAAAGGTGCAGCGGGAAACTTGAAGACCTCACATGGGACCTTTCTTCTGTTTGGAACAAAACTATAGATGTCTGTTTCCTTAGCTACACTCTTCAACTTGCCCAATGCATGTCGCTAAACCAGGTAATTCCAATCCTTTCTAATCAGAAATTCCCAGCAAATAACTTCTCCTGAAGACAGGCTTATCAGAATAATGGGTAATGCCTGGCTGGGATGATTTAGTTGGGGTTGGTCCTGCTTTGAGTCAGGGGTTAGGCTAGATGACCTCCTGAGGTCCCTTCCAACCCTAATCTTCTATGATTCTATAATTGTATGCTTGATAACTGAACAATTAAATACACTCTTGATCTTCTGGAAGAAGAAATTGCTGGCTATAATTTACAAACACTGTCTGTATCTTAAAACAGTCCTTGGATCCATAGTTTTATTGTTCCATTAATATTACAGACTAAGAATACCGAATCCCATGGAAATACTGCTAAGTCCCACTGGGTCAGTTCCTCTGCTACTGCAGATCAGTATGTAATCAATGGGGCTAGGCTGAGTCGCGCAAGCTCAGTATCTGGGCCATGGAGTCTGGGTTTGTGATGTTCGTATGCAAACAATATTTCATTTCATAAGGTGACCAAGATTTATTCCTCTGCACTAGTGGTCAGAGTGGGGTGGGTAAACACCTCCTGGAACACTGTCTACCCTACTAGGGAAGCAAATGATGGACCAAGTTTGGCTCCAATCCAGGCTGCATTGTAGTAGGCACTGTGTATGCTAACAGACCTTTGCCCAGTCGTTGCTTCCCCCGGGTCCAGCTGTGACTCAGCGTTTGTGTGGAAGCCAATGGCTCACTCACTTTCTTTCTAACTTGTTGTGTGTCTTCTGAAGAGCTGAGAGAATTTACTCATGCAAAATAAATTCTCTAACAAACGTAGCCCTGTGCCTTACAGCTCCAACAGAAGAGAGGCTGCACTTCACCCAGTTCACCTGTTATGGTTCTCTTCAGATTTGTAAAAATAAAATCGAATATGTTAATAAGATGACTTCACTGTCTTGAGACAGGCCCGAGGAAGAGCGAGGCTGCTGTGCAGGTTACAGCTAGCACACTGATAGGTTTCAGAGTAGCAGCCATGATAGTCTGTATCTGCAAAAAGAACAGGACTACATGTTGCACTTCGAGACTAACAAATTTATTTGAGCATAAACTTACGAAAGCTTATGCTCAAATAAATGTGTTAGTCTCTAAGGTGCCACAAGTACTCCTGTTCTTCTTTCAGCTAGCACACTGTAACAGCAGTAGAGACAAGCATGTAATGCTGCATAATTACACTAATAAAACAAGACACTATTAACATATGGGCCAGGTGATTACTACTAGCAGAAATCAGGGTCCACAATATCTACCATGAGATCTCACCATGTGTATGAAATTAACAAGTATAACCTCACTTTGCCATGTAATGAAGCACTTGCTAAGTATATTTTATTAATAACTCAGTAAACAGATGGCTCAAGAGATGTGCTTGAAGTTCATTTACAATCCAAAATGGAATTAAAACTAACGTATGAGTGTGCTGTACACCACTGTATTTACTAAACCCCAAATGGAAATTAAAATTTCCCTTGTAGTCAATATTTTTTTACCCATAGGTTCACGTACCTGTCCATATATACACTATCTATTATATATATATTAATGGCACTTGAGCATCTAATGGAATGTACTCATCTAAGGGAGTTATAAGTGGTTCTGAGAACTTTATCCACCAAGCAATAATTTAAACAAAATTCACACAAAGCATCTCTTCCAAGTCCAGAATCAATGACAACTGCCTTAAATTGATCATTATAGAATGATATCACATTGCATGACAAATAATGCACCAGAGACATAGGTGAAAATGTTAATATGTAATTTATGCTTTCTCTTACATTGCAGGTTAAAGGTAACAACTAAATGTCTATGATCTGGAAAAGAGTAAGGTTGAATGAATGATACCTTGGTCCATATTTCAGTTAAAAATCAAATTGTCCAGTGCCTGCAGTGCCCCCTCGTCGGTGTATGCCATGACTGCTCACACTGATCACGCCCATTTCTCGCAATTTCTGTATGCAACTAGAAGCTTAGTCCTGGGAGTTTTAAATAAACTCATCTCTCAGCCTGAGGCAGCCCTGCTGTTATGAAATACATCGATTCTGCCCTACTTTAAACTATTTGTGTTGTCTTGAATTAAAAATCTCTCTTTTCCACTTCCCTTTTGGGGTAATTGTCGTCATTATAGGTGACAAATCTGAGGAACTGTCCCAGATTGAGGTGCCATTAGCAGAGGTTTTGGAACAAATTGATAAACTAAACAGTAATAAGTCACCAGGAGCAGATGGTATTCACCCAAGGGTTCTGAAGGAACTCAAATGCGAAATTGCTGGAATATTAACTATAGTCTGTAATCTACCATTTAAATCCACTTCTGTACCAAATGATTGGAGGATAGCTAATGTGACCCCAATTTTTAAAAAGGGCTCCAGAGGTGACCTTGGCAATTACAGGCTGGTAAGCCTGACTTCATTACTGGGCAAACTGGTTGAAACTATAGTAAAGAACAAAATTGTCAGACACATAGATGAACATAATTTGTTGGGGAAGAGTCAACATGGGTTTTGTAAAGGGAAATCATGCCTCACCAGTCTACTAGAATTCTCTGAGGAGGTCAACAAGCATGAGGGGAGGGGATAACTCAATGGTTTGAGAATTGGCCTGTTAAACACAGGATTGTGAGCTCAATCCTTGAGGGGGCCATTTAGGGATCTGAGGCAAAAGCAGTACATCATCCTGCTAGTGAAGGCAGTGTGCTGGACTCAATGACCTTTCAGGGTCCTTTCCAGTTCCATGATATGTGTGCGTATATATGCAGACAAGGGAGATCTAGTGGATATAGTGTACTTAGATTTTCAGAAAGCCTTTGACAAGGTCTCTCACCAAAGGCTCTTAAGCAAAGTGAGCTGTTATGGGATAACAGGGAAGATCCTCACATGGATCAGTAACTGATTAAAAGGTAGGAAAAAAAGGTAGCAATAAACGGTCAGTTTTCAGAATGGAGAAAGGTGAATAGTGGTGTCCCCCAGGGGTCTGTACTGGGACCAGTCCTATTCAACATATTCATAAATGATCTGGAAAAAAGGAGTAAACAGTGAAGTGGCAAAATTTCCACATGATACAAAACTACTCAGTATAGTTAAGTCCCAGGCAGACTGCAAAGAGCTACAAAAGGACCTCACAAAACTGGGTGACTGGGCAACAAAATGGCAGATGAAATTCAATGCTGATAAATGCAAAGTAATGCACATTGGGAAACATAAAGCCATCTATACATATAAAATGAGGGAGTCTTAATGAGCTGTTACGACTCAAGAAAGAGATCCTGGAGTCATTGAGGATAGTTCTCTGAAAACATCCACTCAATTTGCAGCAGCAGTCAAAAAAAGCAACCAAAATGTTGGGAATCACTAAGAAAGGGATAGATAATAAAACAGAAAATATCGTATTGCCTCTACATACATCTATGGTGCACCCACATCTTGAATACAGCCTGCAGATGTGGTTGCCCCATCTCAAAAGAGATATTGTGACAAAGTTCCTTCTCTACCTTGGTGGGTCCTGCATTCCTTAGCAGATTTGCTCACCTCAGTGATCTCCCCCACAGTCTGGATCAACTCCTCCTGTGTCTGATCAGGAGTTGGGAGGTTTGGGGGAACCCAGGCCCGCCCTCTACTCCAGGTTCCAGCCCAGGGCCCTGTGGATTGCAGCTGTCCATAGTGCCTCTTGTAACAGCTGCAGGACAGCTACAACTCCCTGGTCTCCTCCAAATACCTTCTTTATCCTCACCACAGGACCTTCCTCCTGGTGTCTGATAATGCTTGTACTCCTTAGTCCTCCAGCAGCACATCCTCTCCTCAGCTCCTTGTGTCTCTTGCTCCCAGCTCCTCACACACACTTCCTCTCCTCTGGCTCCCCCCATCTGACTGGAGAGAGCTCCTTTTAAAACCCAGGTGCCCTGATTAGCCTGCCTTGATTGGCTGCAGGTGTTCTAATCAGCCTGTCTGCCTTAATTGGTTCTAGCAAGTTCCTGACTACTCTAGTGCAGCCCCTGCTCTGGTCACCTCAGGGAACAGAACCCTGCTTCTCCTGGGGCCAGGAGTAGCTCCTCTCCTTCGACCGCTCCGCTGTAGAGGAAGGAGGGAGAGGGCTGCTGCTGCTGCTGCTGCTGTTCCTGCTGGGCGCTGGGCCCTCGCTGCTGTTGCTGCTGCTGCTGCTGCTGCTGCTGTTCCTGCTTCTGCTGCTCCCCTGGCTGGGCTAGACACCACCACCCACCCTCTCTCTGCTATCAGCTGCTGGCTGGCTAGTAGATTCCCCCCCCCCCTCGGTTCCTGCTGTTACTCCACCTACAGCCCTTGAGGGGAGGGGGGGCTGCTGGCCTGCTTCCCAGAGAGGGGGAGTGAGGGACCCCGGCTCTTGTTGCTGAGGACACCTTCTGAGCGGGGTCCCTCCTGCCTGGACACCAGACCACCACCACCTGGAGCTGCTGGGGCTGCTGTGGCAGTTGCTGGCGAGCTGTTGGAGCCCGGAGGAGGTGAGAGGAGGAGGAGGAGACCCCCGCTGCTGGAGACCACGTGAAGACCACTGTGGAGGGGGTATTCCTGGACTGAGTCTGACCTGTGCTCTTGTGGTGGGGGTTTGGACTGTGTCTGTTGGGACACCGGGGGTGTGGCGGGAGCCTGCCCCCGGTCCATCTGTGTTCCCTTTCGCCCCCACCACCATCGTTGCCCCCTCCACCACACCCCCGCTGGCTGTTTTCCTTCGCCTTGGACTCCTGCCTCTGGGACTGAGCTGCTCGCCTGACCACCACGCCCACTTCCATCGTTTGGGCCTGCAGCAGCAGCAGCCTACCATTGACTTTTGCACAAGTGCCTGTGGGCGCACCACCTTCCCCCTCCCCCTGGACTGGCCCCTTTCCTTTTTTGTCTGCCCCACCTGTTCCCTCTGTGGCCCTGCTAGTTCTGCCCCAGCCCTGCAGCTATCCCCGTGGTCCTCTGCCCCATTCCCAGCTAGCCCTTCTCCCCCCACCCTGTGCCCCCCAGCCTGATTGGTCCCCTCCCCTGTGCGCCCACGCCCCCCCCATGCGCTTGTGCCCTTCCCCATTTGAGTTTTCCCCTTGTTCACTGCACCCCCCCCCTCTGCCATTGTCCCCCTGATCCCCAGTGCAACTGGAGGAGCCGGAACTCCCCTCTGCGTCGGTGCCCTGTCACCCTCCACCCCTAGGTCCTTGGTTGCTCCCCACGCCCCTTTAGCCTTCCCTTTCTGGCACCCTCCTCCCCTGCCTGCAGCCTAGCGGGGAGGGGTGGTCGCCTCCTCTCCTTCCCCTCCCTCGCTGTTTGTCCCCCTCCCCGCTCTCGTTATGGCGGGGGACGCGGCGGGGGAGACCCCACGCGATGCTCCCACTGCCCTCCTCCACCTGCCCCCATGTCCACTGCCCTAGCCTCTACCTCGACCGCCGCTGCCGATCCACCTACCTCCGCCCCTGCTGGGGCACTGGCAGCGGCGAGTACCGGGGAGACCTCCGCTGCTGCCACGTCCCTCCCCCTTCCGATTCGGGGGAGCTCCCCCAGCCGGTGGGAAAGGTCGGGGTGGGAAGAAGGGTAAGGGCCCCGCTAAAAGGCCAGGCCCTCCATGGCGGAAAACTGCCCCCGCTGCCGCAGCCCCGCCCGGCTGCGGCATCCTCCCGCTATCCCTCCACCAGCTCTGCAGGTGTCCCTCCCCCGGCCCCCAGGGCGTACGCCCAGGTGGCGGCGGCCCCCCGCCTGCCGCCGCTCCTCCGACCTGCCGCTTCCACCACCATCTACAGCGGCCGGGGACCCTTTCCCACCTTGACCAGGAAGCACGGCGTCCGTTGCCTCCTGGTGCCCGCCTCGCCCCACGTGGAGACCTACGTGCGGGCGTTGGCGAGGGTGGTGGGGCCCACGGCCATCGTGGCGGCCTCCAAAATGTACGGGAAGGTGGTCTTCTTCCTCGCATCGGAGGCCGCCGCACAGGAGGTAGAGACGGGCCTGGCGGTGGGGGGCGTGTTCGTCCCCCTGGAGCCGTTGAAGACCTGGGGTCCGCTTGGTCCTGACCTCCGTCCTCCCTTCCTGCCCAATGCCGCCCTGTTGCCCCCCTTTCTGCCCTGGGGCGCCCCATCTCCGTCATCAGCCCTCTCCCCTTGGGCTGCAAGGACCCCACCCTCCGTCACATCCTCTCGTTCCGCCGGCAAGTGCAGCTTCAATTGCCACCGGCGGCGCGTGGCGGGGAGGCGCTCGAGGGGTCCTTTCTGGTCCCCTACCAGGGGGCCCACTACCAGGTGCATTATTCAACGAGGGAGGCCAGGTGCTACCTCTGCCAGGCAATGGGGCACGTCCGGAGGGATTGCCCCTTGGCCCAGCACGGAGGAGCGTCTGGGACCCCCAAGCCCCAGCAAGGCGCCGGCCTTGTCATCACCTGAAGCTGCCCCTCCTCCTCCTTCTTGGTCCCCCGCTGTGGAGGACGGTGTGGCGGGGATACCGTCGGACGTGGGAGAGAGCTTGCCCAGGGGGAAACCTCCCTCACTTCTGCTGTCCCACCACTGCCTTTCTGAGTCCCTGAGCCATTGCCCTTGCCCCTTGACCCAACCCCAGTTGGCCAGCCGCGGGATGATGCCATGGACGGCTGGTCCTTAGTGCAGGAGAAGCAGGGCAAGCAGAAGGCTCGAGCCTCCTTACATCGTTCAGATTTGGAGGCCCCCCAGAAGAGCAGGAGTGGGGGCACCTATGACGAGCCTTCCGCCTTGCCCCCTGATGATTCCTGTTCTGTGGTGCTGGTTGGGGACATCGTGGCAGCACCAGAAGGTAACGCCACCCCTCCTCCGGGGTCCCTCCCCGTGGAAGCCCCCGAGGGAGCCTCTCTCACCCCCTTCCCACTCGAGCGCCGACGTGGGTATCACCTCAGGTGCTGGTGGGGAGGGCCCTGGGGTGGTGGATGGTGATCTCCCTTCCATCTACAAGGAGATCGAGGCCCTGGGTCTGACCCCAGTCACACAGGGGAGGACGACCCTGTGCTAGCGGGCCTTGATCTGGGCAACCTCATCACGGTCCCCCTGTCCCCGAGTTCCCTTCCCCTGACCACTGCTTCTGCTCCCACCTCTGAGGGTCCCCTGGATTCTTCCATCAACCCGGCTGCGGGTGGCACCCTGTTGACGGCCGCCGAGCCCCATGGGGCGAGGGCCAGTGCCCCGCTGCCAAGACCCGGTTCCCAGGGGGTGTCCCTCTTGGATGTGGAGGACACGCCCTCCTTCCTAGGCAAGGATCTCATTGACGAACATCTATCTCTGGATGCCTAGGCTGCCGCACGTGCCACAGTGGCTGAGCTTGGCATCGTTAGGGATCCCCTTCCTACCTCCCCGATCCCTGAGCCTGGCCAGGAGGAGCCACCATCCAGCGGCTCAACAACAGAGGCTCAGGATCCTGCCTATACCCCCTTCCCAGATTCTGTCCCTGATCCCCGCCCTACTCCTGTTAGCCCTGTCCTTTCCCCCCCACACCTCCTGTGATGCCAGTGCCGCCCCTGGGAATACCCCCCAGGGAGCGGCTTCACTGGTTTTTCCTTGTCCCAACCCACTGGGGGTTGCTGTTCTCCTTCCGCTGCCCCTTGTTGAACCGGGGAGGGGGCGGGTCATGTGGCGTCGGCCCATCGGACGCCAGGTCGGGGGTCTGCCCCCTGCCTGCCAGCCTCAGTGAGCCACGGGGCTGTGACAGGGGCCCCACTGGGGGACAGTCATCAATCAGTGACCCCGCCCCCCCATGTGCAGAGGGAGGAGCTGCATGAGTTCCTTGAGGATGTCAGTGGTTCCCGTAACAAAGTCCAGCTTGTGCTCCGGCGGTGGGGGGATTTCCATCAGATCCTCCGGGCCGTGAGGGCCCTCATGGGTGAGGGTAAGAGGACTGGGAAGCAGGCCGCCGTGGCCTACCGGAGGGTCCGCCTCTTCCGTGACTCTTTACTCACCTATGGGGTAGGTCACGGATTGCTGCGCGGCCTGCCGGAGGCTGTGGGCGTGTCTGCTGGCGAGGATCCCCCCCAGCCCTCCTCATGGCACTGATCATCTTTGCCACTTTAAACACCCGGGGCTGTAGGATGGGTCCGTTACTCTGCTCAGGACGCGACAATCTTCCGGTCGCAGGTGGACGCATCCCGGCGGGCCGCACAGGTTCGCGCCTCCTCGCCTCGTCACTTACCCTCCGCCGCCCCACACCTTACCTCCTTCCACCACATCCCTCCCCCCCCTCGCCCTTTCTTCTAACCCCTCCCTCCGCCCCCCACCAACCGCCCTCTCGCTCTACACGCACCACGCACACCCAGATGCACTCCCGCTGTTCTCGACACAAACATCTCGCCACGCTCACCGTCGACAACCGTCACCCGGCAACGCCCACGCAGAATCGATCGCTCATCTCAAGGAGCGCCACGCGCGCCGCCGCCTACGTCAGCGACCATCCCCCCACCGCCTATCCACAGCTCCACCAGCCACGTCTCCCAAACGCCTCCTTCCTAGCAAGGTCTCATTGACGAAATCTACTCTGGATGCCCGGCTGCCGCACGTGCCACAGTGGCTGAGCTTGGCCTCGTTAGGGATACCCTTCCTACCCCCGATCCCTGAGCCCTGGCCAGGAGGAGCGCACCATCACAAGCGAGCTCAACAACAGAGGTCTCAGGATCACTGCCTATTATCCCCCCTCCAGATCTGTCCCTTGATTCCCACGCCTATCTACCATTTAGCCCTGTCCTTTCCCGCCCCACATCCTCCTGTGGCATGCCAAAGTTGCCTGCCCTGGAAGTACCCCCCAAGGTGAGCGGGCACTGTCCACTGGTTTGTTCCTTGTCCCAACCCAGGGGCTTGCTGTTCTCTTCTACCATGCCTGTAATGTTTTAAACACAATCTCTTGCTGCTTGCCCCTATGTTGACACCCGCGGGGAGGGGCGGGGTCATGTGGCGTCGGCCGACGTCGGAACGCCAGGTCCGGGGTCGGCTCGCCTGCCTGCTAGCCTCAGTGAGCCACGACAGGGGCTGTGACAAGGGGCCCCACTGGGGGACAGTCATCAATCAGTGACCCCGCCCCCCATGTGCAGAGGGAGGAAGCTGCATGAGTCCTTGAGATAGTCAGTGCTTTCCCTAACAAAGTCGCAGCTTGTGCTCCGGCGTGGGGGATTTCCATCAGATCCTCCGGGCCGTGAATGGGCGACTCATGGGAGTGAGGGTAAGAGGACTGGGAAGCGAGCGCCGCCGTGGGCCTAACCGGAGGGTCCGCCTCTTCCGTGACTCTTTACGCTCACCTATGGGGTAGGTCACGGATTCTGCTGCCTGTTGTATGGCGACGGGAGTAGTACGCCAGGGAGATTCCCCAGTCCCTCTCATGGCTTATCTGAATCATCTTGCCGACTTAAACACCCGGGGCTGTAGGTAATGGGTTTTCTGCAGCGAGCAGGTCGATCTCTCTTCCCAGGATTGGGGCGTTAACTCTGTGGTTCCTGCAGAGACCATACGATCTGGCCGCTGAAGCAGCTGGTGGCTGGATTGGGGGGACAAGGCCTACTTTAGCCAAATTATCGGATTGCCCGGCTGGACAGTGGCGACGCTTGTTCTCCCCCGACCTAACGGCCCAAGCTGCTGGGGGTCACACAAGGCATGTGTCGGGCACCTTGCTAGCACCTGCCGGCGCTTTTCCTCATGGAGGAGCTTGTGGTTAATCTCGTCAACGTTATACACCCCGACATGGGCCCGGAGAGGTTGCTGTTTTTCAGCAAACGTATGCCTTCCTCTCGGCTCTGGATCTCTCATGAGTGCTGGTCCTTTGGGAGGGGACCTTTACACCACCCTCGAAGAACGGGACACACGGGGACGATGCAGTGCCCGGCCGGCGTGGACGTCCTCCAGGAGATCGTTCGAACGCCACTCCCTGGTGGACGTCTGTGTCACGACCCCACTCCGGACGAATGTCTCTCGATGGTTCACCTTCGTCCTGGGTGCGAGGCCATCTCGGTCGCGCCACTCCTGGCTGGACCGTTAATTACCTGTCACGTTTCACCTTTCAGCGGGCCCACTCCTCCAGGCGTTCAGCTGGCCCCCTTTTTTGGATCACCACCTTGCCACCGTGACGGCTCTCTCTGCGCGAGAAGGCCGGGGACGGCCTATTGCACTTTAATAATAGTTTGCTTGGAGGATGCGGGCTTCCGTGGCGTCCTTCCGGGAGTTCTGGATGGTCTGTGAGGGCAAAGGCGCTGCCTTTTCCTCGGCGTGGCGTGGTGCGATTGGAAAGGTTGCGCGTCCAGACTCTTCTGCCATGACCTACACCCAGAAGTGCCAGCCGACGGTATAGGTTGCGGCAATTAGAGTAGGTTTGGAACGGGAGGTCTTGGAGCTGAAAGGCGTCTGGGCGCCAGCCCCGAAGATCTCATATCTCTGCGGGACTGTGCTTGGGAGAAGCGGGAGGGCTCCAGCCCATCGAAGCCCATCGGGCCAGGGGGTGCTTTTGTTCAACCTCCGCATCCACCTCCTTCGGGAGATGGATCGCCGGCTCCCGCTTCTTCTATCGCCTGGAAAAAGGAAAGGGGCCAAGAAAGCATGTCACTTGCCTCCTAGCTGGAGGACGGCGCTCCCACTCCATGGATCTGGCGGAGATGTGCCGAGGTAGGGCCAGTGCTTCTTACGCTACTTCCTTTCTCCCCGTATCGACGACTGACCTACCTACGCTTGCAGAGTGCTTTCTGGATGGAATCCTGGATGGTCAGCATCGGGGCGACCAGGATACCGGCTAGATGCTGCCTCTCACTGTGGCCGAGCTTCTCCGGAAGCCCTCTGTCCGCATGCCCACCAATTTAATTCTCTGGGGCATGGACGGGGTTGACCGTGGAGCTTCTTATCGGCTCGTTGTTTTAGGGACGTTCTCGCCCAGACCTTGGTCAACGCTATCTGGGCCGATGTCTTTGCGGGGGGGCAGAGCGGAAGTCCCCCTCTCTCGTGCAGGCGAGCCTGCTGCTCGCCTTATTGCCGTAGAGGGGGACCTCGCGATTACGAATTAGGCGTATAGTCTCGCTCCTCAGCACAGACTACAAAATCGTGCAAAAGGCCATCTCGCTGCGTCTCAGGGTCTGTTCTCCGCGGACGTGGTCCATCCAGACCAGACCGTACACCGTCCCGGCCGCACTATCTTTGATAACTATGCATCTGTCCGGGACCTTCATGGATAATTAGAGGTTGTTAGGAAATGGTCTGTCGGTTATCGCCCTTATGTCCTCTGGATATCAGGAGAAGAGTGTTTGACAGGGTGAGGATCACGGTATCGTCCTAGGCTACTCTGCGGGCGTCTGTTCGCTTCGATCCCCGGTTTGGGGTTTTCTCAGGTGCTGTACGCTTCTGCGGAGTGTCTGGTCAGGCTCAACTGGACCCCTGACTGATGCCGAGGTCAAGCTTTGGCTGCGGGGAGTGCGGCAGGGTGTGTCCCCTCTCGGGCCAGCTTGTATCCGGCTGCTGTGCGATTCGAGCCCTTCTCTGTCTCCTCTGCAAGAGGTTGACAATGGTTGGTGCTTCGGGAGCTGGAGCTGCGGCTGGTCCTGTCGGCAGTACGCTGACGATTGTAACTCCTTCGTGGTCACAGGTCAGGACCCGGCGGGCGACTTGGCGCGGGTGGAGGCTTGCCAGGCTGTGTACTTGGCGGACTCTCCGCCTGGGTTCAACTGGATGCAAGAGCTCTTGCCTGGTGGTCGGGGACGCGCTGGTGGGGCAGGCGAGCTCTCTCCCACCACGCTTCAAGGCCATTCAGTGGGAGTGTGGGTCACTGCTCTATCTCTGGCGGGTTTACCTCTCTGCCACGCATCCGTCTCCGCCTGGAGAACTGGCAGCGGTTTGGGGGCAGGGTGACGGAGCGACTCCGAAATGGACAGGGCTACTCCAGTGCCTCTTTCCCTTCGGGGGAGGGCTACTGGTGCTTACTATCAACTGGTCTGTCCATGTTTCTGGTAACCGGCTCTCACACCCTGGTCCTGGCCCAGATTTCTCTGTGCCAATCTCCGGAATGCGATTCTGGAGTTGCTTTGGCCAGGGACTGCACGGTTCTCTGCAGGGGTCCTCCACCTGCCCCTTGGAGGAGGCGGGGCAGGGCTTTGAATGTGCCTACGCACTCAGGTTCTATGTCTTCCGCTTTCAAGGCCCTGTCAGAGGCTCCTGTATGGTGCAGGTAGTCCTTGGTGGAAGCCTAGTTGGGCGTATTTGCCTTCCTTCGCCACTTTCCTGAGGGCTCTCATGACTGACCGGCAGCTTGTTCCCTCCATCTAGGAGAGGTCTTCCGCTGAGACCCTCTACGGGGCCTGCTGGTCTTGCTCACCAAAGACCTTTCCTCTGGAACTAGGGAAAGCTTTCTTGTCCTACAACCATGCGTCCGGGTGGCGCACAACCTATAGGGCCGTTCTTCCTCGCATGGAGAAGCCTGTCTATCAGCAATTCCCAGCTTTGTTAGTGCTGGTGAGGGGGTTCCCCTGCGTGCTGCGGACACAGAGTGCTAGTGCTTTGCGGTGAGATCATCAGGGTCACGGAGACTTACTGGACTAGACCGGGATGGACTGCTGTGTAGTCCCTGACGCTCACTTCTCAGTTCGCATGGGGCTCTCCAGCCCTCGGACTGTACTCCCTGGCGTGTACTTCAGGAGGTGAAGGCCGCTTTACTGCCTGCTGCTCGGTCCTACCTTGACCGGGTCCTGCGAGAGGGCATGCCCCGCCCACCCTCCACCCCTAGCCCCGTGGACATTTTTTTCAGGCTCCTGCCATGTGGACCCAATCGGCCCCCCTGCCCTTTCACTGCGAGCCGGCTGCACAATCTGAAGCCGGTTCTGTTCCAGATCGCGCCATGGAAACATCTGTAGATGCTCGTGCTCCACTCCCTTCACTACCTTACCCTCGTGTCCTGCCCCGATACCAAATGGCGGGACCTCCTGCCACCCCTCGAGAGAGCGAAGCCCCAGTGGGCTGGCTTATACTCTGCTCTGGTCCCGAGGCCTGCCGGGGATGTCAGCTGGCGGCTTCTTCATGGGGCCATGAGCACGGGCGTGTACTTGGCGCGATTCTCCCCGTCCCCAACACGTGCCCTTTTTGTGGCGTGAGGGAGACCCTGGCGCACATTTAATTAGAGTGCGCCAGGTTGCAGCCCCTGTTCCGGCTCCTCTTGACTCTCTTCTTGCATTTTTGGTTGCACTTTTCCCCTCACCTGTTTATCTATTGAAGGGTTAAAATCAATGTGCACTTTATATGGATTGTGCCAGCTCTTTTTGGGACCCAAAGTCCAGAGTTTGGTCAAGCAACTAGAAGCCTAGCAAATAGTGATTAGCGAAGAGAAAGCTGGTGTGAACAAGATAATATGCCTTTACTAAGATATGCTTGGTCAGTAGAAATGCCAGATGTTGAAGTGGTAACAGATAAAACATAATTATTCAAATGTTTCACATTGAACAAGAGATCCCTGTTCCTATTGCGTCAGTCTCTCCTGTAGGGAACGTTCTTCCCACAGATCTAACCTTGAGTTTATGAAAATTGGCACGTCAGTATAAGATATGGCATCCTCTCACCTCCTTTCCCAGGGACCAATGCCTGCCTTAAGACATAAAGAGGACAATCTTTTTTGTCACATACTTTCACTCTTTCTTTGCTTTAACCCATAGGAATGTACCTGTTGGACAATCAGAGGAGTTGTTCCATTCCTATGGACCCCAAATCAAGATTCAATATATATGTTTTATACTAATAACATTTTATCAAAGTATTAATTAAATGTTAACTTGCTAACTTGAGATCATGGGCAGAGACATTATGCAACCTTTTAACCATTAGCTAATGTGCTATCTTGTTTTGCTGCAAAACCTATCCCGGGGTGTGGAACTGCCTACCCTGTCACTTTCCTCCACCCATGAAAAATCTATATATTCTAATGTAATCAATTAATTGACAGTGTCTCTGAGCCTAATAAGCCAGGTGACACTCCGCCAGCGCTGTGTGTAATAAACTCCTATGCTTGCCCCCTACACGGTGTGGATTTATGTCCTTCATCTATGCACTCCCCATCTGCGGCCCCACAAAGTCGCTGGATCTCCTTCTCAACCTCCTCTTGGCCCTGGCCAAACTAGCTATCTACAAAACCAGGGAGAGGAGGTTGGCCGACAGGATTTCCTGCGACTGTGAGGCCTATTTCTGCTCCTCCGTCTGTTCACGCATCCGGATAGAGTTCCTCTGGGCAGCGTCCACTGGCTTAGACGACGCCTTCAAGGAGCAGTGAGCGCTGTCCGGAGTTCTCTGCTCAGTATCCCCATCCGGTTCCCTTCATTTAGCCCTATGACCTCACTCCCGATCCTGTTTTTTCATTAGTTGTCCCACGGAATTATTTGGTATCACAGACCTGAGGATCCTCCCCTTAGGCTGGGGGAGGTCCTTTAGAAGTGGGCGGGCTTTGCTCGCCCACCTCCTGGACACCAATAGGACCAGACTCCTGTACCCCGTGGTTTGGGTCTGTCACAATATATTGGAATTGGAAAAAGTTCAGAAACGGGCAATAAAAATTGTTAGGGGAATGGGACGGCTGCCATCTGAGGAGAGATTAATAAGACTGGGACTTTTCAGCTTGGAAAAGAGACGACTAAGGGGGCAGATATGATAGAGGTCTATAAAGTCATGACTAGTGTGGAAAAAGTAAATAAGGAAGTGTTATTTACTCCTTCTCATAACACAAGAACTAGGAACTACCAAATGAAATTAATAGGCAGCAGGTTTAAAACAAACAAAATGAAGTATTTCTTCATACAATGCATGGTCAACTTATCGAACTCCTTGCCAGAGGATGTTGTGAACGCCAAGACTATAACAGGGTTCAAAAAAGAACTAGATACATTCATGGAGGACAGGTCCATCAATGACTATTAACCAGTCTGGACAGGGATGGTGCCTGTAGCCTCTGTTTGCCAGAAGCTGGGAATGGGTGACAGGATGGATCACTAGATGACTCCTTGTTCTGTTCATTCCCTCTGGGGCACCTGGCTTTGGCCACTGTCAGAAGACAGGATATTGGGCTAGATGGACATTTAGTCTGATCCAGTATGGCCATTCATATGTTCTATTTTCCTTTTTTTTTCTTTTTACAAAAGGAAAATTAAAAAACCTAACAAAAATACTGTCTCTATGTATGTGAAACTGTTAATTTTGATTAAGATTAAAATAAGCCACTGCCGAGGTACAGATGGCCTATACCCCAGTCAGCTCTCTATAGCAGCTCCAGGTAACCAGCCAACCCTACGTTAAGGTGTAATATCCCTTTCCAAGCTCTTGGTACACCAACAAGAATGTGAGGTATGTGAAGTTATTGATATAAACTGAGACCATATAGAACATGGTTTGCAACCAAGGTCCTGTAGCGGCACCAAATCCTATGTAAAGGGGGTCATATAAGGTATCCAAGACCAGGTTACGGGTTACTGGTTATGATTATGCTGTCTGTATGTCTGTATCATTTTGTAGTTCAAGTTATAAGTATAGCTGTATGCCTCGTCTGTATTTCGAAATTTGTTGCTTTAGTTCTGGGTGACCCCCCAGACATTGGTGTTAGCTCTGCCTAGCTTGCTCTGATGCCAGTATAGGACCATCAAATACACAACTGACCCATCAGAGGGAGGCAGTACGGCCTTGTACTCAGCCGGTGTGCAGACTGCCCAGTTGACTCCAAACTCCATGTTGCTGTTAATTTCCCATAAGAACAAAGAAGTGTCTTACACCTGGAAGAGCCTAATATAGCTTGATGCCCATATCCATCTTGTCTTCAGTCCTGATTCTACCTCTGGAGGGACTTTGGCTACAAACTGAAGCTTACATAAGGGACTGATGACCCATTCCAGCGGGGGATTTCTCCAGAGACTTGATTTGAACCTGCAGTTTACTCCATCACTGCTACAAGCCTGAACTAAGAACTTTGCCATTATCTGTACTGAATTGATTCCATTTAACCATTCTAGCTCTCACGTCTATTTTTTCCCTTTGAATTAACCTTTAGATTTTTAGATTCTAAAAGATGCAACAGCGTGATTTGTGGGTAAGATCTGATGTGTATATTGACCTGGGTCTGGGGCTTAGTCCTTTGGGATCGAGAGAACCTTTTTCTTTTATTGAGGTGTTGGTTTTCATAACCATTCATCCCCAGGATGGGTGGCACTGGGGGTGATACTGGGAGACTGGTGTGTCTAAGGAAATTGCTTGTGTGACTTGTGGTTAGCCAGTGGAGTGAAACCGAAGTCATTTTTGTCTGGCTGGTTTGGTTTGCCTTAGAGGTGGAAAAACCCCAGCCTCAGGCTCTGACTGCCCTGTTTGAGTAATTGGTCCTGAATTGGCACTCTCAGTTGGGTCTTGCCAGAACCGCATTGTCACAAGGTAGCAGGGGATGCTGACACGGGGTATGCAGGCTTCACCCTGGACAACAAGGGGAGAATGTGTTGTTAACTTGTGGACCAAGCAGGGAGGAGAACAGACTCTTGGCTCCTGAGGAAGGGGCAGTTTAAAGGTAGGCGCTTCCCTGACAACCGCTGCTTGAAGTCCTTCCCAGAGGAGGGGATGGGCCAGACCATGATATGCTTTGAGCGGGAGGCATCCCTCTCTGTCTCTTCCTGACTCCGTCCATTTGCATTAATTCCCAGCTCTTTGTTTGAGGGTGCCTGGCACGGGAAGGCATGGGAGTGAATTGGACAGAGGACTGAGGCAGCCCAATGCAGAGGTGGAGCAGCTGCCAGCAGGACACTCCAGCAGAGAGAGCGGCTGCATCCAGCCACAAGGAGTTGCCCGTGATGAGTTGACACCTGTACACAAGTGGATCTGGGAGAGAGCACTCAGCAGAGGGCGAGGCTGTGGGTGGCAGGGAAGTGAGCCTAGGGAGAAGGTATGTTGCCCCCTTGCCAGTCTAACAGCAAACTGGTCAGAAGTGAATACAGCCTGAGGAAAGTTCTGAATGCAGCCTTTCTGTGACTGGGCAGCCAGCCCTGCAATCTCGCTGCATGCTCTGGGACCACTCAGAACTCGGCTTCCTGGCCCCCAGCCCATGGGTTTTCTTCAGGAGGAAGTGACCTACTGCTAAGTTATTAACAATCCATCTTTCAACATGGATGTTGTGTCCCCTTTCCTTAATCAGTATTTCTCTCTTCTCCTGTTGCTAATACAGGTCCATGAGCTTTGTGCACATTTCGTCCTCTGTGCATTACAATTCCCTCACAGACTGTGGCTGGTGTAGTCCCAATAGTCAGGGAAGCAGCTGGAGGAAGGAAAACACCTAGTTACTGTCGGGGGACGGGAACCCCAGTACACTTTGCAGTAACAGTTAACATCATGGACATGGCACCAGAAGCAGCAGCAAAGGAGAAAGGAAGTTTTAATCTGTCTCATGATGGCCTTATCTAGCACAAGGAAGCTAAACTGTACAGAGGAATATACAATAGTCCCCCTCTGATGCATTAGGATTTACACAAGTAACTCCAGTTAATGGGAGTTATGAGTGTTAATCCATCTGTAACCATCAGAGAAAAGACCCCATTGAATTACATGTTAAAAGTATCTGAAAGAAGCTATGGTTAATAGAAAGGTGAGAAGAACAAAGATATGAACATAAGCCTTCTGACTATGTGAAGCATAACTCTTCATTAGTGTTTGTTATGGAATAGAAGATGCTCAAATTCCCCACGTACCATCAGCGTCGGACGCACATACCATCTTCGCTGTGGTTATCATGGCATTGCTTAGACTTATGCATTACATTCAGGACCTATTTATTTAACTACACCGTAGAGGTCCAATTTTTCAGGCTTAACTCCAGCAGGTATATCTCCCCATACTTTGCATGTGTTTGCTGCACAATTACCAGTTTGGACTAACTTCCCACTCACCATTACAATGACCTTGGCTGCATGCACAGATGATTGTTTGCTTGTGCTAACACAAGAGTCACACACAGTTATCCCATTTAATTTAAAGAGCTGAATGCTCAGAGTGAAGGTCTGCCTAGGAAGTGATGCGGGCAGGTGCCAGGCTCTGCAGATCCCCTTAGCTTTCGACAATATTTGCGAATCATGAATTGCACATGCTAGAGTACGCAGTCTGAGGCACTGCTGACCTGCAGGCAAGTCTGGTAAAAAGGTGTTCAGCCATGTGTGCTGAATCTCATCTGCTTCCAGTGGCATCTTTGCTGATGCATGCAGGTGAGAAGAATAGGTCACTAGCATGGAGTACAACTCTTACTTATGTCATTAACTCACAACCATTAAGATTCAAAAGAATCTGTGCCAAACGGAAAACAGAGGCCAAGAGTGGTTAGAAGATTCACACTTAGGAAGTCTGTGAAGTCAAGTGTATGAGCCCCAAGACCATCCTTCCTCTTCCTACTCTGTAAATGCTGCTGGTTGGAATCAGGTTATTATGGATTCATTTAATGAAATGCTGGGCTTGCTTCTCATTTTTTGATATTCTTTGCTCTCATATGTGTAAGTTTGTTTGGCACAAGTAACACACAGTAAATATATTTTATGTTGGAATATTTTGCTACAGTCTTTTCTACCACAACATAACTCCCAGGCTCTCCCCTAGTTGTTGGTGCTACTGATGTTTATTGGCCACACAACTGACAGAACAAGGAGCTGGTCTCAAGTTGCAGTGGGGGAGGTCTAGGTTGGATATTAGGAAACACTATTTCGCTCGGAGGGTGGTGAAGCACTGGAATGGGTTACCAAGGGAGGTGATGGAATCTCCTTCCTTAGAGGTTTTTAAGGTCAGGCTTGACAAAGCCCTGGCTGGGATGATTTAGTTGGGATTAGTCCTGCTTTGAGCCGGGGGTTGGACTAGATACCTCCTGAGGTCCCTTCAAACCCTGATATTCTATGATAGCCCATTAATAAGTAATTTAGGATGAAGATTTTTTAAAACCTTCCTTGAAATGTTCAAGGCAAGTCTTAATAATGGTTCAAAGCAATAGTGCTATGATGATGTTTATACAAGAATTAAAATCATAACACTTCTCAAACCAAAATCCTTTGTTAGGACCAATAGCTGAACAAACCTATCATGATCAAAGTATCTTCAGGGAAACTGTCTAAGCTCATGGATCAGAAAAGCTGTAGCACCTTCCACCTTTCTGTATATTTCAATAGTTGTATAAACATGAGTTTTTCCAAACCACAGCCATTGTTCCTGGAGCTATTAACGTTGCCAGCCAAGTAATAAGGCTGAGTGCACTAATGAACACATTCCCAGGTGCAACTTGGTAGCAAATAACCTTGGTAGCCCAAACAGCTTTTAGCTCTACAAATAAATCTATGCTTGCCTGGGATCTCCTTGGAGTTTTGTAACTTTCAGAGCATAAATATTCTGCAATTTTCATTTTCAAATTAATCGTTTTTATGCCACGTCACCAACTGTTGCAGAACCATTTGTGAGAGAGGCAGTTAATGAGTTTGCAGCACTTTTGCTTGGTGAGGCTTGGAACCCTCCCCGACCCCAGAGCAAACTCAGTTTTTAAAAAACAGCCTGACATGTTTGCCAGATTTTTGAGCTGAGTTGCTTTAAATTGAATTCAATGAAGGATTTTAATTAAAGCAGCAAGAAATGAAAAAGGTAAGAAAAATGTATTAAAGCAATGGAAAGCCTCCAGCCAGTGGGAGCAGCTGGCAATCAGCAATCCCTATTTATTGCCATCAAGGTACAAGTCAAGGGTCAGCACGTGCTGCCGTTGTGGTTTGTTATTTGTATGGCAGTGGCAGCCACAGGCCCAATGTGTGAGGATCCAGCACAGGCAGGGCCTGGCCCTGCTGGGGCTCGGGGCATTGCTGCAACACCCATAATAACCGATACATGGAGACGGCAGGAGGGAGACCACTCCTAGATCTGCCCTCGCACTAGAGGAACCCCATGGACTGCCTGGGTTGAACTGATTGACACTAGTGAGTGAGAGCAAAATCTGGCCCACAGCAATCAGTCTCTTTCCTGCCCAATGTGCAGACAGTTGGGGAGGGACTATCATAAGCCTTTCTCCCAAATCTGGACCTTAGCATCCAAAATCTGGGTGCTTAGCATGAACCCTTCTAAGCTTACTTACCAGCTTAGCTTTGATCTCGCTGCCACCATCCAAAAATTCCAGGGTTTTGGCCCCCTCTGGTCTCCCACCCCGGACTTTCCTTCTGGCTAACCTGATAGTATGGATGCAATCTCTTTACATCACAATACCAAAAGAAGCATGTCTCCTTTATTCCACAAAGAGACAACCCCAAATACAAGAACACGAAGATGATTCCTATCTCTTCC
The DNA here is from genome assembly GCF_003597395.2 of Chelonoidis abingdonii. NCBI lineage: Eukaryota > Metazoa > Chordata > Testudines > Testudinidae > Chelonoidis > Chelonoidis abingdonii. Next base: position 138,784,859 of record NC_133772.1, on the reverse strand, counting down.
CTCCCCCCACTCCTTGGTGCTGCAGAGCTTACCCTTCGTGATCTAACACAAAGAGAATTTCCTTCCCTTGCTCCTTAACCTCCCAGAGAGAAAACTCAAACAAGTCTTAAAAAGAAACTCTATATAAAAAAGAAAGAAAAAGAACTTTAAGCATTAAACTCCGCATCAAGTGACAATACAGGGCTATTGCTTATAAGAAATATTATAACACGGTCTGATTTCAAAAGCTATCAATTTGAACATTCCGCAGTTACACAATTTAATACACCCAAACAACATAACAGCCTTATTGTTTTTCTACCTGTACTTACAAGTTGGAAACAGAAGATAGAGAAGAAAGAAGTTCTCACGCTGAGGGACAAACAAAAAGACTCAGAGTCCCAAAATTCCCTCCCTGACTTTGAAAAATCCAGTTTCCTGATTGGTCCTCTGGTCAAGTGTTTGGTTCCCTTTGTTAACCCTTTAAAGGTAAAAGAAACATTAACCCTTAGCTATCTATTTATGACAGGGACTGAGCCTGTCCCCGGGGACTCAGCGTTGGAAGTGAGGCAGAAAGGGGGCTGCAGGACCTCTCAGAAGATGGAGCAGTGGGAAGATGTTTCTGCGGCTTCTCTTGGCTCTGTGGCCATGCCGGCAAATTTTTATTCTGTCCATGCTCCTGACAGCACTGGATGTTGCATCCACATAACAGATATTTATGAAATTGTCCCTGAGAAGCAGCCAGACATTCTCACTCACATGAGAGCATTTTAAACAGGCAAAATGTTGAGCCTCAACTACTTGACCTTCTAACTCTGGTCACTGCAAACCTAATCAGAACATGGAGCCCCTAACAAGGTGCCAGGCTGCGGATGAATGGCTGTTCACTTGTACCAGAACTCACGTGACCAATTCCCTGCAGCTGAACTCTGCGCAAAATGAACTAAACTTACCCCATCATTGCACCACTCATGACAAGGTGCCATTAAGCAGGAGCCAATTCTGCAGCCCGCACTGACTTGAGCAGTCCCTCTAGAGTGTGATGCTATGTAACTTCTCCCTTGGAAATTACTTCTGAGATAAAGGAAAAGTTGAGGTGAGCTTGGGGTTGAGATTCCAGCTCTCCCAGTAAGCATCTTTATTCCAGGTAGTCCAGATCTCTGCATAATGTTTTTGACGTAAGCCCTAGAGGCTTGATCGGATAACAATCAATTGAAAGCCTTAACTTTCAGAAGGTTGATATAAATGAAAGAAAAGCTCTAGTTTCTCCTGTGTTAGACACTTGCATGGTTAGACAGAGAAGAAAGAAAAAACAAACTGTGAGGAATGTAAAATTTTTAATGTAAAAAGCAAAACCAACCCAACTCATTCCTCAGTTCATGGCAGCCTCCTGCGGGAACTCCAGCCCTGGGTACTCTGAGCATTCAAGGAATGTTTCTACAAAAATGCCCAAAGAATGAACCTTCTGCTGTAGCTGAAATTGCTCCTGCTGTTTGATATCAGTCACTGAACTTGTCAGTTTCTTACAGTGAAACTAAATGACCAAGAAACACTGACTGTACTGATGCAGTTACAAACAGGTGTGAGCTGATTTGGTCCTTCCTGTTAGTCCCTGTCTGTTAAAGAATTCCATACTGTTATCATGTTAATAGTCTCATAACGTAATGGCTTGGCAGGACTAACATTGCTTCATAAACTCATCACTAACAAAGGTTCATGTGCTGCCCAATGCTTTGCTAACGTCATTTAACACTGCATTTTTAACAGCCACTGAAAATGTGCCTAATGATCTGCAAGACAAAAAGGAACATCCAGCGTGTGAAGTTGTGCAGCACTACACAGCTGGGAGTGAGAGCTGGCTGGTGCGAATGTAACATTGACTGACAGACCAAATCCATCCTGAAGAACAGAACCATTATTTCCTTCACAAACAAAGCCAAAGATCTCCAAAGCAGGAGCTAGGCTCTGACATGCAGGTTGGAAGGACCCTGTAAAAATGAACTGACTCCAACATACTTTCGGCAAGTGAAGTAAACAATGACTTAGCAATGCAGCTTCTCCTAAACAACTCTTCTGACACACCTTGGAGCTAGAGATGGGTCTCAATAACAGCTACAATATCACCCACCCATGCTTGTCATTGTTGGAGAATACCTAGCGCTCTAGTTATCGATGGGGCGATGTGATGGGACTCCTCTACTACCTGCTCCAGAATGTCATGCAGCAGGTTACGATATCAGGTATCAAAATCCTGCAGCAGCTAGCTCAGCTTAGAACAGAGTGGTGGTTGGAGATGCACGGTTCAGGAGTCTGTGACATGCACCAGCCTCTCCCATTACACACACCCTCCAGATCGAAACTCTCTTCCATTTTTAATTCCTGCTCCACGCAGTCATAAGAACAGCCCTACTGGGTCAGACCAGTATATATTTAAATTGAGCCTATATTATGATGTTCTTGAAAAGTTTCTATGCAGCTTGCAAGTATTTCACTCTTGTGACTGCACCTTTTTAATTTAACTAGCTTCTCCTTTTTGTGTAGTTCCTCTTTCTGAAGGTAAATGCTGCTGTGGTGGGTGTCTTTGGTGTGCCCTCACCCAAGGATGTTAAATTTTAATTACATTATAGTCACTATTACTGAGAGGTTCAGTTATAGTCATCTTTTGGATGTAGGGTTGCCAACTTTCTAATTGCAGAAAACTGAGCACCCCTGCCCTGTCCCCTTCCCACTCCATCCTCGAGGCCTTACCTCCATCACATCCATTCTCCAAGGCCCTGCCCCCATTCACTCCATCCTCCCAACCTCCATCACTCGCCCCCCAACCCCCACTCTCACTCACTTTCACTAGGCTGGGGCAGGGGGTTGGGGTGCAGGAGGGGATGAGAGCTCTGGGTGGGACCAGACGTTAGGAGATGAGTGTGCAGAAGAGGGTTCTAGGCTGGGGAATGGGGTTGGGGTGTGTTGGGGGATGAAGACTCTGGCTGGGGTTGCAGGCTCTGGGGTGGGGCCGGGGATGAGGGGTTTGGGGTGCAGGAGAGGCCTGGCACAGGATGTTGAGATGTTGTGGGGGTGCAGACTCTGGGAGAGAGTTTGGATGCGGGAGGGGACTCCGGGCTGAGGCAGGGGGTTGGGGTGCTGGAGAGGGTTCAGGGTTCCTGGAAGTGGGGTTCCTAAAAGCGGCCACCAGGTCGCTGCAGCCTCTAGACGCATAGGTGTCCAGGAAGGCTCTGCGCGCTGCCCTTGCGCCTGCAGGCATCGCTCCCACAGCTCCCGTTTGTTGTGATTCCTGGCCAGTGGGAGTGCAGATCCGGCCCTCGGGGCAGGGACAGCATATCATAAACAGATGAGAAAAGTTAATAACACAGAAGTACTTTATATCTCTTTGACTGTAAAGGGTTAACAAGTTCAGTAAGCCTGGCTGTTACCTGACCAGAGAACCAATCAGGAGACAGGATACTTTCAAATCTGGAGGGAGGGAAGTTTCTGTGTGTGCTGTTAGATTTGGTGGTTGTTCACCTCTGGGGGCTCAGAGGGACCAGACTTGACCAGGTTTCTCTGCAATCTCCCTGATACAGTTCTTAAATTCCAAATATGAGTACTAGATAGATAAGCGAGTTAGGCTTTAGTTGTTTCTTATATGAAAATGTATTTGCTGAAAGGAGTTCAATTTGTGGTTTTTGCTGAAAAGGATTTTTAATTGATAACTTGAATAACTTAGGCGGAGGGTGATTCTCAGTGCCCATAGCTAAAAAACCCTGTTACCTATCCCACTTAAATTTACAAAGATAATTTTTACTTAGTCTTCTCTATAAATTTCTTAGTTTAAGATTGATGTTTGTAATTCTGGTGTTAGAATGGGTCCTGGTCTGCATCTGTATCTTGCCATAGGTATGCCTGCGCATCTTCTTGTCATTCAGAGGACCCTTCTAACAATGCATTACCTTAACCTTTTGGGGCGAGCCAGACCTTTGGCACCTGCTCCCATATTGGTGTAAACATTGCTTGTGCCATCAGAGGCGAAACACACACAGGTTTTGCCCTGTCCACATGACACTTCTGTGAATGTCATAGACTGTATTTTAGGGGGTTGCCCTGCCATGTGCAGGCCAGGAGAGAGGAGAAAACGGTGTCCCGTGTATCCCGTGTATGCCGTAACGCCGTGCACCTCGAAGCCTCTCTCTCAGCCTCACGTGTTTCAAATAGAGCTTCTACGTTTTTGCCGGTCGTGATGTGTTGGTTTGTTTTGTAGTATCAGTTATTACTAAATGCTGCATTTTTTGTAATAATTGTTAGTAGATATTTTAGGCATTGTGTGTTTTGGTTTTTTTAACTCATTAGCTAATCAAGCTTCTCTCTTACCCCTTGTAAATATCCCCAAAAATTTTAAATTGATTCATTTTAGTTGTGTGTGTTCTGCAGTTTGCCTCGTGCCCATACTCTCCTTGCATCTCTTACCTATATAGTCTGTTGCCACGTGCAGCCTGGTAAATAACAGGCCTGCATTTTCTTTTGCCCCTGCGATACGTGGCTTATGTTTGTTTTCTTTATCTGCAAATGTGCATTTGGCTGAAAGGAGTTCAAATTGTGGGTCTGCTGAAAGATTTTAATTGTACTTGGTAATACTAGCTGGGGGTATCTCAGTGCCTATAGCTAAAAAACCCGTACCTTCCATCTTAATTTACAAAGATAATTTTTACTATTTGTTCTCTCTTTATTAAAGTTCTTGTTAAGAACCTGATGTTTTTTATTCTGGTGTGAGACCCCAGGGACTGTCTGATTCACCAGAATTGGTGTGAGAAGAGGGAAGGGAGAGAGAGGCTAATTTCTCTCTGTGCCAGAATTACTTTCTCTCTCAGAAAGAGTTCTGGAGGGGAAAGAGAAGAAGGAGAAGGTGAGATATGTCCTCTCTCTTTTGTGATTCAAAGATTTGAATCACAGTGATCTTCCAGGGTAACCCAGGGAGGGGAAGCCTGGGAGAGGCAACGGTTAGGGAAAGGGTTTTCTTTCCTTGTGTTGAGATCCAGAGGGTCTGGGTCTTGGGGGTCCCCGGGCAAGGTTTTGGGGGAACCAGAGTGTACCAGGCACTGGAATTCCTGGTTGGTGGCAGCGCTACGGGTTCTAAACTGGTAATCCATCTTAGAGGAATTCATGCTGGTACCCCATCTTCTTGGACGTTAAGGTCCAGAGTGGGGATTGTACTATGACACAGTATGTGGAGACTTCTTGGCTGTCCATGTCCCTAGGGGCTGCAGGAACCTGGCAGCCACTTCCAGGAGCCGCACAGAGCTAGGACAGGCAGGGAGTCTGCCTTAACCCCAAGCTCCTGCTGCACCATCAACAGGACTTTTAACAGCCCAGTCAGCAGTGCTGACCCAAGCCACCAGGATCAACTTTTCAACTGGGCGTTCCAGTCGAAAAATGAGCACCTGGCAACCCTACTTGGAGCAGATCCTGTTCTCCACGTAGCATTAAGCCAGAAACTGCCTCGTCTCTTGTGGGTTCCAGGACTGCTCCAAGAAGCCGTCATTAATGGTGTCTAGAAATTTTATTTCTCCATCCCAATCTGAGATGACATGTCCCCAGTCAATATGGAGATACTTGAAATCCCACGTTATTGTTAAGTTTTCTATTTTTATAGCCTCTCTAATCTCCCTGAGCATTTCACAGTCACTATCACCATCCTGGTCAGGTGGTCATCAGTATATTTATACTGCTATATTCTTATTATTCAAGCATGGACTTACTATCCATGGAGATTCTATGAACAGTTTAGTTCATTTAAGATTTGTACTATATTTGACTATATTTTCTTTCATATATAGTGCCACTCTCCCACCAGCACAACGTACTCCAGCAGTTCTCAACCTGAGGCCCGTGGGCTGTATGCAGTCCAATTAGCACACAGTTGCGGCCCAACTATGTGCTAAAGGCTGCAGTGAGTCCAGGTTCCTGGCTGCCCAGTGTGGCAGGGTCTGGGCTGCCCTGCACAACAGGGTCACAAAGCCCTGAGCGATGAGCTGAGCCGAGCCCAGCCAGCCTTGTGGGACTGGAACTGGTTGGTGTCACTTTCTCGAGTAAGTACTGCCGCCATCTTTCTTAGTACCCCTCATGTTCCTTACCCCTCTCCTGCTGCCTCCCCTCAACGTACTCCTGCCTATCAGCCAGGCAGCTCCCCCTCTGTCATTCCATCCATCCTGACTCCCAGGTACCCAGAACTGGCTTGTCTTCCCCACCAGCTCCTTTCCCCAGGCATCCATAGCTGTGTACAGGGGCTGTGTGATTTTGGGGAGCTGTTTGATTTCTAACCCCTAGTTCCTTTCCTAGCCCACCCAACAACTGCCAACTCTCTCCTTAGTAAACCTCAGGTCTCCCAATCTCCACTCTTTACCGCCAGGCCTTCAAATTCCCTGCATACCTGAGCCTCTGCCCCCCATATGCCATTGAGGGAATCTGTGTGCTGGTTGCTAGTGAGGGGGTGCAGCTGCTGCTGGTGGTGGTGATGGGTTCCCATTTAGCCAAGATTTCGAGCTAAGACTCCAGTTTTCATCCAGATCTTACAGATGTCATTCCTGATAACTGTGTCCAAGACCTTTTGTAGGTCAACGAATGCTACATAGAGAGGTGCCTATTGTTCACGTTTTTTTTCTGGCAACAGTGCAATGTATAGGGCATGTCAGTCATGGAGTATCCCGCTCTGAACCCACACTGGCCTTCAGGGTAGACTCTCAGCTAGGACTTGGAGTTTTTTCAGCAGGACCCTTGCAAGCACTTTGCTGACCTCACTGAGCAGAGATGTCCCTCAATAGCTGTTGCAGTCTGCTGTGTCCCCTTTATTTTTATATAGAGTAATTAACTTTGCATCTTTGAGATCCTGATGAATGTGGTTCCCCCCCGCCCCCAAAAGGTGCAGAGAAGTGCACAGATGTCACTGGCAAGCTTCCTCCCCCTTGCCCTTAGGAGCTCTGGAGGCATGCTACTTTCCCAGGCAAAATCTCTTTGAAAGCCTTCTCTGCATCTTCGTGAGTTGGTGTTTGATCCAGGTCCTGCATCACTGGAAGCTGGGGAATGGCAGCTAGGGCATCTTTTAAGTGAGTACAAGAGTAAGGCATTGAAGTCAAAATGGTTACTAGAGAAATAAAAATAAAACACTTACTAGTATTAAATCTTAACCAACTAGATTTGGTCCAAGGTGAAGTCCCTTACCACATGTTTCCAGTAACATTGCTGAACAAATTCTCAGGCCAGGATCTGCTCCCAAAGTCCAGAGCATGTTTTGTCTCTCTCCTTGGGTGAAAGAGATAGAGAGATGAGAGGGAAAGAGAACTTGTGGTGGTTTTGCCCCTCATGTTTATAATCTAGTCCCTCTTTGAAATGCATTTTCCTGAGGGATACCCCTCCATACAGTCCATTCCCACTGTGAGGATGGAGAGAAGGTGAAAAAGATTCCTTGCTGTTGTTTGCTAAGTCACAGAGCTGTTTGTTCCAACCTTCTGTGGGGGTTGCACAGGGCTCTGCCCTGGTCCCCTTCTCTTATCTCTCTGTAATCTCATTTGGAACCATAAATTCAGCTACCATCCCTATGCTGACAACACAGAGCTACCTCTCTACTTCAGACCCGTCTCCTTCTGGCCAAACTAAACTGTCAGCTGTTTCTGTGACATCTCCGCTCGCCACAGGCACAAACTCAACATGGCTAAGGTATAGTGCTTAATCTCCACTCCTACAGTCATCACCACTAACTCCTTCTCTCTATCACCACGGAAACCCCACATCTAGGCTGTCATTCAGACCCCTCACCTGGGCACCACCTTCAACTAGAATCTCTCTCTAGATCCTCACCTCCAGGCTGTGTCCAAACCATAAAGATTCTTTCTGCAAAACAGCTCTTAGATACGGCCTTTGCTACCCATCCATCCAGCTAACACCTTCCCCCAGATCTCAGATATGGCCTTTGCTATCCTTCCACACAGCTAACACCCTCCTCTAGATCTCATCATCTCGCATCTCCATTATTGCCACATCCATCTCTTTGGTCTTGACAAACGCTGTTATAAATGAAGCGGGGAGGGGGGCGGGTAGCTCCCTTTTATGGACACCCAGCCAGCCAATTAACTATAAAATCCCTGTTAGCAGTTGTTCTCTACTTGCTTTACCAGTAAAGGGTTAAAGAAGTCATAGATAAAAGGAAGGGCGTGGGCACCTGACCAAAAGAGGCAACAGAAGGGCTAGAACTTTTCTGTCTGTCTGTCTGTTCTCCAGAGAGAGGAGACACAGAGCAGCAATACTGTAAGAAGCTTTAAGCCAGGTATGAACAGTGATCAGATAATACCTAGAGATGACTTATTTGAAACCCCCAGATATATAAGTAAATCAGGGAATGTCTAGAAAGACACACTTAGATTTATTCTTCCTCCCCCACCCCGTATTGGCTTGTGGACTCCTCTGCGCTAACCCCCAAATGCTTTGTTTTGCTTATAACCATTAAGCCGGGCCTCAAGAAAACCATTCTTGATCCTTAATTATTACATTAGCTCTTTTTAAATCTAGCAATAGCCTAAGTTCCAGATGTATTTTCTCTCTTTTTGTTTTTAATAAAATTTAACTTTTTAAAGAGCAGGATTGGGGGGTTTGTGTACTAAGAAGTTTGTGCATCTGGTGTTTAATTAGCTGGTGGCAACAGCTGATTTCCTTTTTATTTTCCCTTTCTCAGCTCTTCCCCAGAGGGTGGGGACTGAAAGGGTTTGAGGGTACCCCACAGGAAGGAATTCCCAAATGCACCTTCCTGGCTCCAAAGGATTTTTTGCACTTGGGTGGTGGCAGCATCTACCCATCCAAGGTCAGAGAGAAGCTGTAACCTTGGGGTTTAATACCAGCCTGGAGTGGCCAGTGATAATTTTTTAGAACCCTTGCGGGGCCCCCCAACCCCACCTTCTACACTTGAAGTGCCAGAGTGGGGAAATCAGCCTTGACAGCTGCCTTTCCCCATTCGTATCCTTTCAGAATGCTGATGCAAAGATCATACTCCCAACCTGTTTCTTTGACATTTGACCCTCCCTCCACTGGTTTCCTCTTCTCCTTCACCTCAAACATCAGTTGCTTGTCTTCACTTTCAAGGCCCTTCATAGCCTACCCCGCCACACACACCTATGATCTCTCATTCACTATCAAGGGGTCAGTTCCTACCTCCAAATGACCATTTACAAACAAGCACCTTCATGCTTCCACCCAGGCAGTCCTCATGTTTAGGAGGCGCTTCCTGTAAACATCTGCAGAACTCATTGTCTTTCAGATCCTCCTTAAAACTCTTCTGTGCTACGACGCCAACACAAAACTAGGCTGCCGGGGTGCTGAGACCACTGCACAGTATTCTGGTCAGTACTGTCTCCTTTTGTACTCCGCTGTCCATCTGTCTGCATCCACCTGTTGTCTTTTGTCGTATACTTAGATTGTAAGCTAACTTCTTGTACCGTGTGCACAGCACCCACCACAATTGGGTCCTTCTCTACAGCTGGGGCTTCTTGGTGTTATGATAATATAACTCGGATTCCTTTGGCATAAAATATACGGGCTCGAGTCCTAACCCCACCTTGCTGCACCTCTAGGTGCCTGGCTCGGTCACTGTCCTTACTCTTGAATAAACAAACCAGCCCATGCCACAGTTTGTGTGAGAACACCCACACACACCCCTCCTGAGACTGTACGGAGCTGGCTGAATTAGTCAATTTGCACCATGAACCAGACTGAAAGCATTAATACAAATGATATATCTGATGTTCTGTGCTAGGGAGTTTGAGGGCTCCCCCACAGATATAAATGAAATCTTCAAAGGGAATGCCGAAGGACAAAGCATTGTGAAAAGAAGAGTAGAAAACTTCTGAAGCCCAGCCGATTATCTATGAGGAGGAAAATCTCTCACTAGCTGATATTTCAAATATTGCAAAAATAGTAGATAGCCCTATCAGCTACTGACAAAAGTGCTAATTAAAGAGCTGAAAAATGCATGGCTTTTGAACACAGGGCCCTTTGGATGACTAATCAAACTGAATTCACATCAAGCTGGGAAAGCAGGCACCTACTGCATGTATCTTTAAATCCTGCCTGCCATGGGAATGAAGATTTTCACAGCTCTTTTCAAAGCAAAAATGTGATTTGGATGCTCTGAGTAACCCAATTGCTCACTCACAAAACCAGGCTGTAGGAATAAAAAAATCCACTTCTGCTATGTAAGTGTCACCCATCTATTTTTTTCACATACAATAATCCAAGGACTAAATTTTACGGGCCTACGGACCATTCTAGATGTCCATCCATCCATCCATTATTAATGATGCAATTGGTCAAGTGAAAGTACCTTATATGTGTAATCCTTCTGCCAGTCAGCGTTGGCAGCAGCCAAGTCCGGGTTCAGTATCTAGGGGTTCCTTTCCAACAATACAACACAAACCTGGCTCGAGCCCCCACCCAGTGACCTGGGACAAATACACACCACTCCCATAATGATGGGGAACCAAAGTTTATCCATCCCGCCCTGGCATCCAAAAGTTAACAAATAAATACCAAGAGTAAAGTTAATGAATAAAGACTCCGGCCCTGACTGACAGGGTGCTTATGTATATGTGTAACTTTACACATTAACTAGTCTCATTAAAGTCAGTGGAACTACTCACCACTTCTGAATGTTTAGCACGTTTCTTTTGTGCTGTTTATCTGTCTCGTCTTGTCTTAAGTCTTTAGACTGTAAGTTCCACGGGGCAGGAACAGACTGCTGTTGTACAGCACCTGGCACAATGAGTCCCCACCTTGGCTGAGGCTTTTCAGTACCACCAAAGTACAAATACCACCAATAACTCCAAAGCGTGTGTGATTTGACATTGCTGTTTACACCCTAGTGGGACACTCCGATTGAATTTGGGTCAGCATGACAATCTTTCAGTAGCTTAGTTTGAACCAATAGAATATCCTTTCTCTGGAATTCTATAGGGTGCTTCAATTAATAGCTACAATAATTTGAAATTTCTAGAGGGGCCTCCAGATTTCCTCTCTATTCAATCCCCTGGGAGTTTTCCAGGAGTGTAACACCTAGGCCTGTTCCCATGGGTTGATACTAATTCTCTTGTTAGACTCAGTTTGAGTTTCTGTCTCCACTCTTCCCTTCCCCGCTGAGCCTACTGAATGTGCCATTTAAAACAATCCGATCTGGCTTCCATCACCTTTGCTGCCCTTGCAAAGTCTCTAATGACTTCTTTCCAGGCTGATCCTAAAGCCTCCACTTCGAGCCTCCCCCTTCCCCAGGTTCCTGAGATGCTGGTGGTTCACCTCCACCCGCCCAGCTTGTGACGCAGGAAATAAGTCAGGCTTCATGCTTCTCGTCTTGTCTCCCAACAGCCTGTGTCTTTGAATGCAGCTGTTCCGGGCTTAGGAAAAAGGAATCCAGCACCACTGGAGTGATATTATAATGCAAACATTAAATGATAGTGATGCCAGCTGCCGCACTCCCTGGAACCCTGCTCCTCAGGCCTGGCACCGTTAGAATGTGATGGGTCTCCCTGGAGTGTGAGCTCCTGCCAAGCCTCCATGGGATGAAGTGTTCCTGCGGTGGAGTTTTCAGTGCGATAGTTTGGAGAATCTGTCTGTACTGCTTATGAATTCTAGTTGATATTGTGAAGTTGTTACTACGAACGTTGCTGTATCACTGAATGCCTCTATGTGTGGGCTGATAGGGCGTGTAGCCACCAGACTCGGGTAATGGAGAGAGGTAACCTTCATACCTGTACTCTTACCACACAGCGGGTATACTAAGGAGTTTGGCTGAAACTGGAAGAACTCATTTTTTCCCCACCTTGCTGCAGGGAGCTTGTGAAGGGGAGAGATTCGAAAACCCCAAATGCAGACCCAAAACCCCCAGGTTTGCCCTTAAACCCACAGCAGGTGTGTGGGAAAGAGAAAGGTAGCAGGATGTTCTGGAAAGAGGGGGGAAGATGGGCATGCTTTCATATCAGCAGGGGCCTCATTTAGCTGTTGGACCAGCCAAGGTCCAAGCAAGCTGATCTTGTGAGGGGGAGAGAGAAATGCTCCATGGTTGAAAAGCCAAGCCATGTCCCGCAGGAGAAAGACCCTGGCTACCCCCAGAGTAATACCTGGGCAGGGGTCCAGGAAAACTCTGGAGTTATGAGGAAACTGAGGCAGGGGAATGCACAGAGGATTGATTATCTTTGTCTAAATCTGTGTATTTATCATGCCATTAAGGAAAGAGAAGTGGTGTGTGAAACTCCTGTGCAAAGAGTGTCTGACTGTGTGCTCTGTGTTACACCTGTCCTGGGCCCTTGAGAAGTTACCCGGTGGGCCCAGAGTACCCAGGGCTGGGGTTCTGGGAGAAGGTGCGGATAAGCTACAGGACAGCCTGAGGGATCCGCACTAGTGCCAGGAGCTGGGTAGTTGGACTGCGAGTTCCTGGCTCTTTGGAAGGGGAGCTGGGCAGAGGATCTGCACCCTGAGAACATGCCTAGAGACCCCAAGCCAGGGGTAGGGCCTGGACTCTGGAGTCTGAACAGAATCTTAAAGAACATGGGATCCAGTGTTTGGATTCCAGTCTGGTGAGTGCTTAGCGAGGTCTGTGACAACAGCAGTCCCACTTTGCTTAGAGTAGATACACTATAAGACCCTTGGTGCTAAGGGCATTTCACCAACACATTTTACAAGGGGGGTTTTAAGAACCCAGAACAGCGGGGTGCATAACTCAGGTGTGGAGCCATCTCGGTGTATCTGATCCTGCTCTACTGAAGTCAATAGGAGCTTTACCCTTCACTTCAATGGATGCCGGATTAACCCTTGTATGAAGGTTGGCAGGTGGTGATGGTGTAAGGAAAAGTTGCATTATAAAATAACTGAAAATACAGTTTTCAGAGACAGTGTCTGTTTAGCCAACTTCCAACCACTGACAGGAGCACAACGAGGGTGGAAGTGTTCTATAAAAATAATTTCTTTTCTTTCTCAATTTAAACTTCACTAGCTAGGACTTTTGCAGACAGACAGTACAATAATGTATGTTTTTTAAATATATATTTAAAAATGAAAAAGATGATTTAGAATAAAACTCACCCATGTGGATCAAAACTGTGGCTTAAGCCTGGAGTAGACTGAAGCAGAGCTGTTAATTTTCATGTTGATGGGATTGAGTCACTGCGACTAAAATACAAATAGAATAAGAAAACTGTTCTTTGTGGCAAAGGTTTCACATGTATCTCTGAAGTTACTGGAGTATCAAAGCACCATTTATATTTTTAAATTTAAAAGCAAACAGATTTATACCCTGAACACATCAAAGTCTGTAAATATTCATAACAGATCTTCCCTGTTCACATTTAGTCTGATAGCTATCTTTTCCTTCCCCTAATTAAATGGAAACCAATATTCCTACGGATAAGCAATTGTTTCTACTTAGAGTGTAGTAAGGATAGATATAACTGGTTCCACAGCTCATTATACACACAAGTCTAGTTAATTATCTTAGAACAAAACATGAAATAAATTGTATTCAAATGCAGTAAAGGGCTTCAGAATAATTTTGACAATTGCTGTATTTTACAAAAAGTAAAATTAAAAAATCATTAGTGTTTATAACTAAAGGGGCACTCACAGCATGCTTTCAGATTTCCATTATTTGTTGTACTCTGAAGCTTGAAAAACTAAAATGTCTTTTCGTAATGGCCTTGGTCTTTTCCATTTAACAAATATATATTTTATACCCTGTGACGATGCGGTTCTGACGGGACCCAACTGAGAGTGCCACTTCAGGACCAATTGCTCAAACAGGGCAGTCACAGCCCAAGGCTGGGGTTTTTCCACCTTTAAGGTAAACCAAACCAGCCAGACAAAAATGACTTCGGTTCACCCCACTGTACCACAAGTCACAATCCAAACAATTTCTTAGACACGTCCAGTTTCCAGCAGTATCACCCGCCCTCGCCCGTGCCACTCGTCTGGGGAGAATGGTTTTGTGACATTATTGGTATAAAACGGGACCAATATAGAAACATGTTTGCAACCCAAGGTCCTGTAGTGGCATCAAATTCTATATAAAGGGGTCATATAAGGTGTCAAGAACAGGTTACGGGTTACTGGTTATGATATGTGTCTGTGTGCCTGTATCATTTTGTAGTTGAAGTTATGAATATCGGCTGTATAACTGTCTGTACTTCAAATTTGTGGCTGTATTTCTGGAAAAACCCCAGAAAAAGTTGGTTAGCTCTGCCTACCTGCTTGATGGACTATTAGCGGACCATTAGCTACAACAACTGACCCCATTGAGAGAGGCGGATACGCCTTGTGACTCAGCAGGGTGTGCAGAAACTGGCCCATGTGAACTGCAAGACTGCATTTTGCTGTAACTTTCCACAGTAGGAACAAAGGAGTGTTCTACACCTGGAAAAGCCTATATAAGGCGTTCCTCATCTCTATCTTGTCTTCAATCCTGCTTCTTACCTCGGAGGGCTTTGCTACAAACCTAAGCTCTGCAACAAAGGACTGATGACCCATCCCACCGGGGATGTTCTCCAGAGACTTGTTTGAATCTGCAGGTTTTATTCCATCACTGCTACAAACCTGAACTAAGAACGTTTGCCAAATACTGTATGTAATCTGAATTCCATTTTAACCATTCTAGCTCTCATCTCTACTTTTTCTTAACCTTAGATATTAGATTCTATAGGGATTGGCACACGTGATCTTGTGGGTAAATCTGATGTGTATATTGACTGGGTCTGGGGCTTGTCCTTTGGGATGAGAGAACTTTTTCTTTTAATTGAGGTGTTGGCTTTCATAACCATTATCCCAGAACGGGTGGCACGGTGGTGATACTGGAGACTGAAGTGGTATAAGGAAAATTGCTTGTGTGATTGCAAGAGCAGTGGAGTGAAAACCAAAATCCATTTGTCGCTGAACCTGGTTTGGTTTGCCTTAGAGGTGGAAAACCCAGCCTTGGGGCTGTAACTGCCCTGTTTGAGCATTGTCCGATGGCAGCTCTCAGTTGGGTCGGCCAGAACCACATCATCAACATGTTATGAAACCAAAAACCCCAGTAAGAAAAAGGTTCTCTCGATCCAAAGGACCAAGCCCCAGACTCAGGTTAATATACCATTAGATCTTACTCACAATCACGGTGTTGCCAATCCTTTAGAATCTAAAATCTAAAGGTTTATTCATAAGGGAAAAAGGTAGAAATGAGAGCTAGAATTGGTTAAATGGAATTAATTACATACAGTGATGGCAAAGTTCTTAGTTCAGGCTTGTAGCAGTGATGGAGTAAACTGCAGGTTTAAATCAAGTCTCTGGAGAACATCCCCCGCTGGGCTGGGTCATTAGTCCTTTGTGTAGAGCTTCAGTTTCCAGCAAAGTCCCTCCACAGGTAGGAACAAGGATTGAAGACAAGATGGAGATGAGGCATCAGCTTTATTTAGGCTCTTCCAGGTGTAAGAACACTTCTTTGTTCTTACTGTGGAAAATTACAGCAACATGGAGTTTGGAGTCACATGGGCCAGTTCCTGCACATCCTGCAGAGTTACAAGGCGTATCTGCCTTCTCTCAATGGGTCAGTTGTGTAGCTGATGGTCCTTAATGGGCCATCAAGAAGGCTAAGCAGAGCTAACACCAACTTGTCTGGGGTGTCACCCAGAACTACAGCACCAATTTAAAATACCGACAGTATACAGCCAATACTTATAACTTGAACTACAAAATGATACAGACATACAGACAGCATAATCATAACCAGTAACCCGTAACCTGGTCTTGGATACCTTATATGACCCCCTTTACATAGGATTTGGTGCCACTACAGGACCCTGGGTTGCAAACCATGTTCTATATGGTCCCAGTTTATATTAATAACTTCACATACCCTCTGTTCTCCTACAGCCAAGAAAGCAAATTCATGTTTCAAGTACTGGATAAATTCAGGTTGGAGGACAAATGTACCACTCGGAGATGATCACCCTAAGTCAGTGGTGTGCAATGGCACATGACCCGTCAGGGAAATCCACTGGAAGGCTGTGTTTACATTGACTGTTCCTGCGGCCCGCAGCTCTCAGTGGCCGGGAATGGCGAACTGAGGCCACTGGAAGCTATGGGTGGCCATGCCTGCAGACAGTCAATGTAAACACTGTCTTGTGGCTGGCCAGAGGATTACCCTGTTGGGCCACAGGTTGCCCATCACTGCCTTAAGTGGTCTGCAGAGCATCCAACCCTATTAATAGAAGTATCTCCCCACAGTTCTTAACATCCCCTGTGGATTTGGTCCTTGGCCCTTGAAAGACCCTTTTATATTAAAGGGCTTCCTTGTGTTTCTCACCTGTGCTGTAGTGCACAGACTCACATATATCTTGTTATCAACACATGGATGAGCATTAACACATCTGAAATTAGTAGGCAGCAGGTTTAAAACAAACCAAAGGGGGAGAGATAGCTCAATGGTTTGAGCACTGGCCTGCTAAACCCAGGGTGTTGTGAGTTCAATCTTTGAGGGGGCCATTTAGGGATCTGGGGCAAAAGTCTGTCTGGGGATTGGTCCTGCTTTGAGCAGGGGGTTGGACTTAGAGGACCTTCTGAGGTCCCTTCCAACCCTGACATTCTATGATTAAGTATTTCACACAACACACAGTCTGTCTCTGGAACTCGTTGCCAGGCAATGTTGTGAAGGCCAACAGGATAACTGGGTGAAAAATGAATTACATAAACTCATGGAGGATAGCCAAGATGGCCAGGGACACAACTGTATGTGCCAGGTGTCTCTAAACCTCTCACTGCCAAAACCTGGGACTGGACAATGGGATGGGTCTCTTGAAATTGTCCTGTTCCATTCATTCCCTCTGGGGCACCTGGCATTGGCCACTGTTGGAAGACAGGATACTGGGCTAGATGGACCTTTTGGCCTGACCCAGTATGTCCGTTCTTATGTTCTTAAGCTAGGAATTGTCATTCCAGTTCAAAGCAGAGGTCAGCCTAGCCTAGCATCCATCTGTGAGAGCAGTTACTACCTACTCCTTCACTGGGATCGTCAAGAGACCCTAAAATGGGAAATAAGGGAATAACCTGGCAAGTTCCTCCAGACACCCTATCGTGTTTCTGGAGCTAGCGGTGCCTATGTTCCCCTGAGGTGTGCAGCCTCTTGCGTGCATAGGTTTCAGGATAGAATCTCACTATTCTTCCATGCTCTCATCAGGACTCACATGCCAACTGGCCTGCGATTCGTCTGGGATCTGAACACCTGTGCTTCTTCTCTTACTAGTCAGCTGTTAGGTCACAGAACAAGGAGTAATGGTCTCCAGTTGCAGTGGGGGAGGTTTAGGCTGGATATTAGGAAACACTATTTCACTAGGAGGGTGGTGAAGCACTGGAATGGGTTACCAAGGGAGGTTGTGGAATTTTCCATCCTTAGAGGTTTTTAAGGTCAAGCTTGACAAAGCCCTGACTGGGATGATTTAGTTGGAGATTGGTCCTGCTTTGAGCAGAGGGTTGGACTAGATGACCTCCTGATGTCCCTTCCAACCCTAATATTCTACGATTCTATGACAGAGAAGAGGGTCTGCTCCCTCTTTCCCAAGGTAAGCAGTCTCTGCTAACCTGACAACCCCTAGGGTGAAATATCCTTTGCCTTCTGTGGCATAGTCACACCACGGTAGGGGCATATCCAGAATTAATCATTATTAAAGTTCACTTACACATTTGTCCCATGACTATTATCAGAGGTTGCCTCATGCCCTGGAGTGTGATGGTTTATACCCCTTTCAATTTCTTGTTTTGTTGTTAATCTTTGCTAAGGTAACCCTAGAATTTCCCATTATCCGTAAACATGTTGAATTATATGTGAATCCTGCTAGGTCCTGGGCTTTATTGATATCTTACAGTAATGACAGCCACAGGCTAACTGTGCTGTGGATGAACAAATGTGCCCTGCTATCTGTTTGAAAATTGCTCCATAAGATTTTCAGAGACTCTCCCTTGGTTTTGGTCTATGAGACATGATGTGTACAAGTCAAGTCCGCAATCTCCCTTCACGGCACTGTTTGGTATTCAGTTTAACTTTGTCAGGCTCCCCCTTTATCATTGTCTGTGCAAGATAAACAGTCCTAATCTGGTCAAATTCCTCCACCTACAGAAGTCTCTCCAGGCCTCTAATCATTTTCATCCCCACTCGCCTGCCCATATTTCTGCTATGTGCTCTTCAAGACAGCGACCAGAGCTGAAAACAGTATTCCAGGTGGGAGGAGGGTTAAAAAGCAATTTTCAGTACTGTTTCACCCCATTCCTTATATGCCCCAAGAGTGTGTGTGTGTGTGTTTGTTTTTGATCGCTGCTGCACACTGAGTCTTTGAGCACACCCACTGATGTACAGGTCCTTTTCCTGAGTTGGTAGGGTTAATTTCTGAACCCAATAAGGAGGCTGAACTGTTCAAATTATTCCCTCCATGTGCATTGCTTTGAATTTATCAAACCACTTTTCATTTACTCTCTTGTTACCCATTCTATCGCCTTCAGTCTCTTCCGGTCTTGAATAACCTAAATAATGTATGGTCTGCAACTTTGTTCCTTCATGATTCACTTTTTTTTCAAATCTATATTAAACAACACTGATGCTAAATTGCAGCCTGGAAACACTCCACTGTTAACCTTGCATCATGATGAACATTGACCATGTATCTGAAAGAGACAAGGTACAGGGAGTCACAGTTCCTGATCTATGAACTATTATGCTTCTCCCTCCAATATAACTTCTGAGGAAACTTGCCAGTCTGGTAGAAAGTCCAAGTAAGTTCTGTCATGTGATTCACGTCCCCTTGTCCCTGGTTGGAAGGGGGCTTTGGTATTTCAGTTACAGGTTGGTCATTACATTACCAAGAAAAAAGCAGCCACTGTGTTATCTGCTTTTCAGTAAAATTGAGAACTAGAGTTAAAGTCTTTGGCTTGGTCCCTACACTAGTCACAGCCCTGGAGGGCAGTGGGAAATGATGCCTTTACATAGCCTTTGACACTTGCCAAACATGGGTCCTGCTGGGGCCAGGCTTTTCCCATGGCTGCTCTGAGTTGCAGCCGGCTGCCTATGTCAGTTCAGCTCGTCAGGGATCACCCTTGGAGAACAGCAGCATTCCAGGCACACGCCATGTCCTATGTGCCAGGCTGTAATGGGGGGACAGAGCCACCCTGACAGCACTGCCATGCCTAGGGTCACCCTCTGCACCAGGAAAAATACAAAGTGGTGTGTATTCTTATTTTAGCTCTGTAGCCCTGGTGGTGTCAGGAGAGGCATCGTGCACATCCTGAGCCAGCCTGGCACTGGCCTTGTCTGAACTGGAAGCAGGTGATGGATGTGTACACACGACATGGGTGCCCTAGGCTCTAGCGGAGGGGAATAGCGTGTCCAGTAACATGGAGAGGCTCATACTGATTTTTCAGATGGATTTTGCTGTAGACATGAATAGCCTGCAGATGTGTATTCCCCTGCATGGCACAGTGGTGGGAGCCTGGTAGAAAATAGCTGAGACAGCTGGATCTTTTTATAGCAGGTCGTTTTTCTTGGTAGAGTCTGTTGAATGTTTCTGATCCACAGGGTCGTAACTTAATCGACTCCAAGGCCAAAATGGACCATGTTGATCATCAAGTCTGATCTCCTTTATAACAGGGTACAGACCTGCCCCTCAATAATTCCTGGGGCAGAGCTTTTAGAAAAAACATGTAATTTTGGTTAAAAAAAATGATGGAGAATTCACCAGCGGATGGGGAATCCACTGTGACCTTCCTTAAATTGTTCCAATGGTTAATTACTTTCCTTATTAAAATTTACATATTATTTCCAGCCTGAATTCGTCTAGCTTCATCTTCCAGCCATCAGACCGTATTACACAGCAAAGGTTACAGGGTAGGTTTCTACAAGACTGATTTCCATCCAGCGTTGATACATGGGGGCCTAATCCTGACCTCTTGTCCTGTTACCCTCACACATGGGGGATACCAGCTCTGGATAGTTACTAGCTTCAGTGGGATTATTTCTCCACGAGACCCATGCTGAGAGGAAAGTGCATCATTCAGCTCCTTGGTTTTGAAAACCATCCCCCACTATCTCTGAAAGCTCTGACTCTTGTGAGAGAAAAAAACAACAGGGTGGTTTCCTGCTGTTAATAGGACAATGAGCCACAGGTTCTGTCCAAGCTTCCCTGTTTTCCAGAGCACACTGGTGTCTGTTCTATTCCCATTTGTTCCATAAGTAGGTCCCAGACATCCTAATCCCGGCAAAACCCAACAGTTACCATTGTCGTCCTAGCATGTTAACTGCCCTGGCCACATCATGCCCTATTGAGATCTTCCCGTTCGCCCTCATGGAAGGAAGCTGGGTGGCAATGCCCTTGTGGGTGGCTAGTGAGCAGACTGTGGGGGCTGGGTTTTTGGGCCCTTCTCCACATGCAAGCCACAGACAGCCCCTCTCTGGATCCTTGTTAGTAAAAGTCTGGGTTCAGGACCTGGCTTGTCCAGAAGCTGGGTCCCACCCAGGCTTGGGGATCAGAGACAAGGGGACTCTGTGGACAGAGCTGCTGCAGCCAGCTCACCAGTGGGCTAAAGGGATTTGTTGTTAATTGCTGGGCAAAGAGTTGTAGCTGGCAGCACCAGAGCTTGGGTGGCAGCTTGGCCAGGCTGGGCGTAGAAGGGCCAGTCACTCACTAACACCATTTCTTTTGTGTTTTTGCCCTGGTCTCTGCTACCAACTGGTGTTACTGGGAGTGTCATAGGGGAAGTCTCTCCAACATCCTTTCAGACTCTTCCCAGCCCAGATCAGTTCAGCACAAGGGACACAAACTACACATGGGGCGACACAATGAGCATGGGGGAAAACACAAATGCATCTCACGGGGGGGACACAATCACGTTTTAATAATCAAGATTTTTAGTTAGCTGAAATTCAGATAAAGGGACGACACCTGGGCAGGGCATGACAGTGCACAGAGGGGAAAAACTGAAGTGAACCCCAAAACATGCCCCATCTGGACTAGTAGTCCATGTGCCAGGCAGAAGCAGCCAATGGCCCGTCTTTGGCACGCGTGCCGTAGCTGCCAATCCCTGCTGACTAGTGAAGCAGTGCCGTTCTCTCCATGCTGTTTGCTTCCCCGCAGTGAGTGCTGAAATCTGTTGTGTCCTGTGCATCCTGCACTGTTTGGCCTGCCATGAGTTGGACATGGCCTTATCAGGCCCAACCAGCTCTGGTAATATAATTGAATACCAATCTCCTCGGTCTCTCGAGCGACCAGGTCTTAAAGGGCCATGCCATGTGATGGGTGCACTGACCCCTAGGCACCACTACCCTTACAGGGGCAGACTGACCCATCCCAGGGAGCATTTGCACTGGTCACACCTCCTCCACCTTAGATGTTCCTCTTTCCACATGTGTAGATGTTCACCTGCCTGTCACTGCAGGCTCAGCAAGACAAGGGCCACTGGAATGTAGCACTGCCAGGGACACATGATGGGCCTCTAATTTCCCAGGGAACTTTACATGCAGCCGAAGTCACAGCTGGGTGAGCATGTGCAGCACCTGGGGGGTGGGGGGCAGAGGCAGGAGCACTGGGCCTGTTACATTCATCCAGGAGTTTGGCCAGAGCCACCAGCTCCTCACTGCTCTGCACTCTCACGAGCCACTAACAAACTGGCTTGTTCCTTCTTTTGCTCTCAGTAATCTCACCTGGGCCTACTGGGAACGTGCCCCTACTCTTCTACCCTTGCTGGCCTGGGGCAGAGAGCAGGCCTGGGCAATCTGCATGGGCAGAGGGGAGCAGAGCCCAGCACCCTCTACTCGCTCTGACCTTGCCGGATCATTCTGCTCCTTTCTTAGGTCAGTGGCATGTGCCTTGGATCATCCCCCCTGGTTTTCCCCATCCAGCGTCTAGGTTGGAAAAGCCAATCATTCGTGCAGGAAACCGGCCGCAGCCCCTATGTCTGCAGGGCGACTGATCACCCGCAACGACCAGCGCAGCACCCAAACCCACCCAGACTCACCGTGGAGTTGAGTTCTGCCCAAATCAGGAATCCCAGAAACAACTGATGAACCCAAACTGGATCTGTTCTATCCCCCTCCCCACCTCTTGAGGGGATAGGGCCTCTGCACTCATCTGGCCCTGGTCTTCATGGAGTACTCAGGAGTGTCGCCACTGTCCCCAAGCCTCCGGCAACAGGAAAGGAGGAGCCCTTCTCCCCTGACACTAGCTCATGGTCACGGCAAAGGCAGAACCATTAGTATCGGGCACTAGTGACCCCGGCTCGCTATGAAATTGGAGAGGGTCAGAGAAGAGCAACAAGAAGAAGGTCTTGAGAATGACCTATAAAGAAGGCTGAAAGATTGGGTTTAATTAGTTTGAAAAGAGAAGACTGAGGGGGGACCATGATAGCAGTTTTCAGATATCTAAAAGGATGTCATCAGGAGGAGGAGAAAACTTGTTCACGCTTAAGGGCCTCTGAGGATAGGACAAGAAGCAATGGGCTTAAACTGCAGCAAGGGAGGTTTAAGTTGGACATTAGGAAAAAGTTCCTAACAGTCAGGGTGGTTAAACACTGGAATAAATTGCCTAGGGAGGTTGTGGAATCTCCATCTCTGGAGATCTTTAAGAATAGGTTAAATAAATGTCTATCAGGGATGGTCTAGACAGTATTTGGTCCTGCCATGAGGGCAGGGGACTGGACTTGATGACCTCTCGAGGTCCCTTCTAGTCCTAGAGCCTATGAATCTATGAAACCCTGTCTTGGCCAGTGGATGCCCTGGTACCATTCTTTTCCATTGTTCCTGGGGCCAGGTTCTGTGATGTCAGGGCTCACTCAGGTGACACATGGTACGTGTAACTATAGCTGCTTCCTTCAGTTCCCATGCTGGTGCTTTCCAGGACTGACTGCCCATCTCCTGACAGCTCCCTGGGTTGACTTTGGCTGGAGCATGACATTAACACTGGCTACATGGTTCTTTTTAAAATGTCTCCTTCTGTTTTTTTAAGCAAAAGATGAAACCCCTTAGCAGAAATTATCTTTAGTCTTCCCTCAAGATTCAGCTCCTCGATTTTCAAGGCTTTGCACAGAACTTCAGCTGTGTGACTGCCATTAAAGTCAGGGGGAAGGGATAGCTCAGTGGTTTGAGCATTGGCTTGCCAAACCCAGGCTTATGAGCTCAAACCTTGAGGGGGCTACTTAGGGATCTAGGGCAAAAATTAGTCCTGCCTAGTGAAGGCAGGGGGCTGGACTCAATGATCTTTCAAGGCCCCTTCCAGTTCTAGTAAATTGGTATATCTCCAATTTTTAGCTGTAGCTGCATGGCTAAAACTCCAGGTAGAGCTTTGAAATGTGGGCATATGTGTTCAGGAAAGTGTACCAGAAGAATTCTACAAATCATTCTTATCCATAAGATACTACACTGGTGTGAATGCTTAATGCAGTCTGTAAAAGGAAATAAATTGCAAAATACAGGTTGAAGGTGTAATTTTGTGGTGTATTACAGCTAGAAGTTGCAGTGCATTCTCTATCAAAAACAGATTGACACTGCTTCTGAAAATTAGTTAAAAATTACTCTTACACCTAAATTTACACTTAAAAGTGTTTCTTGAGGCACAAGAACAAATCTTGTCACAGAAGTTGTGCACTGCTGTTAGCTCATGTAGAAACTTGCATTCACTGTCTTTGGGCTATTAACTGTGATTGATTCATTTGTTGTGTTAATGCAAAAATTCACCATTTTGGGGCTTGTGATGGGGTATGTACCCCAACTGGCCCTGAAAGGGTTAACATGGGCCTGAGGGGCCAGTTAGGGAACCTGGCTGCACCTGGAGGAACAGCCAGACCCAACTGAACAAGAAGCCCAGCTGGGCCAGACTAGGCTGGGTTAAAAAGCCAGGAAGTGCACAGCAGAAGGGGGTTACAGGGAGAGAGTCTGCAGTCTCTCTCTAAGAGCAGAGAGGAGGGGAAGGGAAAACCCAGGAGCAAGAATCAGCCCTGGGGTTCTAGCCATGGAAAAAGGGTCAGCCCCAGAGGAGGCCTGGGAGGGCTAGGCAGGAAGAGGCCCAGGGAAACAACAGCAAGGGGTAGCACTGTGCAGACAGTGGTTGCTTGTTACAGGGTCCCTGGGCTGGAAGTGGGTGGGGCTGAGTTCCACCAGCAGGAGCGCTGGAGATGCCAACCGGTCAGCTGGTTCGCAGTGACTGTCTCCCCAGAAGGGAAGGACAGTAGTGACCTGGCAGAGGCTGAGTCATGAAGAAGCAGCACCTTGAGTCCTGGAGAGAGGAGGTTCATTCTGTAAGTAGGGCTCCTCAGACCTGAGTGGAGCTAATCCCAGATGTTGCCACAAGGAGGCACCACTAGTGGTGAGTGAACCCCATGGTACTGCTATACTTGCTCACAGGAGCTCTTGTGTTTAGTCATTTCGTATTCACTTGTCCAACAATTACTCACTTTCGTGACCTCAGCGGGACCACTGCTGTGAGCATCTGTGTGACGGCTGTACACTCAGGCTCTTAATATATCACCTCCATGTGCTACTTTATTCATGAAAACTGAAAATAACCAGTAAAATCCCAACTATTGTCTGTTCTGTCAGGAGCATTTCTCTTGGGTTGATCAGGCAATTTTTTAGATTCATATGTTTGTAGGTGCCCTCGGGCTTCAGTTTAGGACCCTATTCTGTTGTATCCTTGTCCCTGTCTGCATCGCTGTTGAAACGGATAGAACAATGATCATTGGTAAGTGTTTGCAGGATTGCACCCTAATTAGTCCACCATCTACCTCAAAATTTCATCAGTGGCACCCTGAGAACACTTACATATGAATGACTGTTCACAGAATTCAAATGAAATGCATTTGGCTTTTTCCAGGTCACCCATTTTTCACAGAACTGACAGTTCCTGATGGTATCTGAATGTACTGAACAGCGAGCGTTTCAAGGCAGCGACAAACTAAAGAGGATGTGGTGTTGCACAAGCTGTGGGGTTGGAAGTATATACCCAAACTTCTTCTCCAGATAGCTTGTTGGTAAATCTCCAATAGGAAGTAACTGAAATACTTTAGTGCCTTTACTGAAGCTGTCTGAAGAGTCACTAGGAATGTATACACCAAGAAGAACTGAGATTAGGGCTGTTTAATGGTTTGAGTTGCCCACCATAGTAAACTGTGCCCAACCTGAATTTTAAAAATGGTGGTTGCTGAACTCAGACCCCGCAAGGTGGTCAAATGGAAGAAGTGAGGCAGTTCTGTTGAGATACCGATACAAATGACTTCCTTTATAATACAGGCCATAGGACTTCACCCAGCAATCCCTGCAATGGAGGGAATTACTCTTCCCTACTCTGTGTGAACACTATGAAGCCCTATAACTTGGGGCTGCACTACATACGATATATGCAATATATCATGTCGCACTGCAAGCCTGGAATAGTTTGTACCACAAGCGTTGTTTACTCTCATTCATGATGCTGTCAAATACAAAGATATGAAGAATATTATTAATCTGAATTTCACTTAGTTTACTTAATAAGTATCCTAGATCCCTATACTAGAGAAAAAGATGGAAGTGGGGTGAATGTCTGGGTGGGCTTTAGAGTCTCAGCATCAAGTCATTCCTCTTATTCTCCCTTCTCATCTTGCTATTCTTCCTCTGCAACTTTTCAAAGATCCAGCCCTTCCTCTCTATCCCAGCCCTTGTCCTGCATTGAATATCCCACATCTTGATTAGTGGCATCTGATCCTCTCAGGTGACACCTGAAGTTTGTACAAAGCCAATCAATTCAATGATCTTCCCTCTGACCATGCCATCCACTTTCTCCATTCATAGACTCTAGGACTGGAAGGGATTTCAACAGGTCATCGAGTCCGGTCCCCTGCCCTCATGGCAGGACCAAATACTGTCTAGACCAGCCCTGATAGACATTTATCTAACCTATTCTTAAATATCTCTAGAGATGGAGATTCCACAACCTCCCAAGGCAATTTATTCCAGTGTTTAACTACCCTGACAGTTAGGAACTTTTTCCTAATGTCCAACCTAAATCTCTCTTGCTGCAGTTTAAGCCCATTGCTTCTTCTACAAAACGGTGAACAAAATAAAAACAAACCAGGGAAAGACTACACAGACCATGTTATTAGTTTTTTATAAAATTTTCGTGTGCCAGGGAAGATAATTGAGCAAGTAATTAAAAGGAAAATCATCTTCAAACACTTGGCAAAGTTGGTAGGTGATAATAGGAATAGCCAGCAGGGATTTGTAAAGAACAAATTCATGTCAAACCAGTCTTGATAGCTTTCTTTGATTAGGATAACGAGTCTTGTGGATAAAGGAGAAGCAGTGGCAATGTGGAATTACCTGGACTTTAGTAAGGCATTTGGTATGGGTCTCGCATGATTTATCCTATCGATTAATAGGCATTCAATTATAGATGGGGCTACTATAAGCATGAAGTGCATAACTGGCTGGGGATAACCGTACTCAGAGAGTGGTTATTAACGGCTCCAATCTTGCTGGAAGGAGCTATAAACCAAATGGTCCTGCGGGGTCTGTGTTTTGGACCAGCTTTGTTCAATTATCTTCAACTACGACTTAGATGTTGGCATAGAAAGTACACTTATTAAGTTTGCAGATGATACCAAACTGGGAGAACAGATCATAATTCAAAATGATCTGGACAAATTGAGGAGAAATGGTCGAGGGAAACCGGATGAAGTTTAATAAAGACAAATGCCAAAGTGCTCACTTAGGAAGGAAAATCAATTTCACACATACAGAATGGGAAGAGACTGCTAGAAGGAGCAGAAAGAGATCTAGGAGTCATAGTGGACCACAAGCTAAATATGATCAACAGTGTGATACGTTGCAAAAAAAAAAAAAAAAACAAACGTGATTCTGGGATGCCGTTAACAGGTGTGTTGTAAACAAGAGACGAGAAGTCATCTTCCGCTCTACTCTGCGCTGGTTAGGCCTCAACTGCAGTATTGTGTCCAGTTCTGGGCACCACATTCACGAAAGATGTGGAGAAATTAGAGGGGTCCAGAGAAGAGCAACAAGAATGAATTAAGGTCTTGAGAACATGAGCTATGAAGGAAGCTGAAAGAATTGAGTTTTTTTAGTTTGGAAAGAGAGAAGACTGAAGGGGACATGATAGCAGTTTTCAGGTATCTAAAAGGGTGTCATCCGAAGGAGGGAGAAACTTGTTCACCTTTAGCTCTAATGTTAGAAC
>NC_133772.1:138718967-138755025 GCF_003597395.2 Chelonoidis abingdonii | reverse complement strand
GAACTTAGTTTAAAGCCCTCCTCACTAGGTTAGCCAGTCTGTGTGCAAATAGGGTCTTTCCTCTCCTAGAAAGGTGAACGCATCTCTGCCTAGCAGTCCTTCCTCAAATAGCATCCCGTGGTATTGACCAACTTAAAGTTCCTAACCTTGCTCATGATGCATCAACAACTCCAGCTGTCTCTAACTGTCAATATGTACGTCACACACCCATCCCCCGACCCTATGGCACGTGATGCCTCTCTCACATGGAATCTCCTTTGCTTCCAGACCTTCTGTCTGGAATTAATGGATCCTTGCCACTATGTCTCCTGGGCTAGGGAGAGAATTGTCTGCCATGTTCATGCATCTTGGTTGGTTATTTGCATGATCCAGTGTGTAAGGGAAACTGCTTCAGTGGGTTGGCATTACTTCTGACCTCTTGGGGAAAAACACACACATCTCCTTAGGATTTAAACAGGCTGATTTTGGTGTGTGACACAAATGCTCTCAGCTCCTTGTATGGGGTTGTTTAACTGTGTGTGTGTGTGTGTGCACACATTTGATGCAATCTATATCTATTTTTTGTATTTCTAAAGTGTTTAGGTAACACAACGACATGTCCTTTAGACATATCTTAAATGATAGAGCGAGAACAACATTTAGGTTTCGGAGTCTTCCAACAGCTAGGCTTAATTACAATTAGTTACACAATTCAGAAGCCATAGGTACAGATACATCAATTATGAGTATGAAGTGACAGGAGGTATATTTCCTGTCAAAGAGACAACTCCATTTTTGGACACTGTCAGAGCAAAGGGTCTGTGATTAACCACTAAAGTGCATAGATTGTGCCGCTTTTGATGCTTATTCCCTTCATATTTAAGACCTAATTCAGGATAATGTCCAGTGTTCCCTCTAATTTTTCCCATGCATGTGCAGAATTAATTTTGTTATGGGCACCAATATGGAGGTGATGTGACACATCACCTCCATATTGGTGCCCATGACAAAATTCATGTGGCAGGGCAGGGCCAAAGGGATTCGGAGCATGGGAGGGGGCTCAGGGCTGGGGCAGAGGTGTGGGCATTGGGATGGGGCTCAGGATGAGGGTTTTGTGGTGCAGGCTGGCCTGGGGCTACAGCAGGGAGAGATGACCTCCTCCCCCAGCAGCACCTGGACTGGGCGGGGTGGGGGGGAAGAGGCACCTCTCCCCACCACGTCAGCTCCGGGCTGGGGCTGGGTTTGGCCCACTGTGCCATTCCCTCCCGGCTGTGACAGGGCTGGGCTGGGTTGGGGCCGGTGGGAGAGGCGCCTCTCTCTGCCGCAACATGTCTGGGGCTAGGGAAGGGGCATCTCTCCCTACTGCAGCCCTGAGTGGCGCTTAATAGGCTGCTGCACAGCTGCACAGCTTAGAGGGAACTTAGATAATGTCCTACAGTCATATAATATTCACATTATGTATTCAATATCTATCAGGTCTATTTATTTATACCTATGTATGAGATCAGTGATACTGCCAGTCAGGATTGCACTTTGGAAAGATGTAAGGGATCTGCTAGGATGGAAATATATTCTATACTCATGCTACCAGGGACTAAAAATACTTTTTGCACATAGGCAACGATACCAATAGTTAGTCATACACGTTCGTGTTGGAGGTTTGCTACTCCTGAATTATTTTGTAAGTTTACAAAGGCTGTTTGCAATGGGCTTGTCAGTGGGGATATAGATAAGGAATTATAAAACCTCAGAGAATTTTCAATGGACATTCGTTCCAAAGTCTAAAAGTGCATTCCAGACACTGATAGAAATGAAACAGAAATATGCTGGAGCGAAGGAGGGAGAGGGCAGAAAGAGATTTAGCTGGCAGATCTGAATGGGAGAGAGGTATTGAAATCACCATTCATCTTTCATAATTGGATCCAGATTCTGATCTCAGTTCCAGTTGTATAAATCTGGAACAACCCCACTGAAGTTGCTGGAGGTACTTTGAATCCAGCCCTTGTTCTTTATTTGATGTGGAGTACAACATCCGCCCAGACATGGTCAGTTAGTGTTACTGTCTTGCATAGCGAACGGGTTTTCATGGCTTAACAAGAGGGCAAAGACTGATCCAGAGTGAGACTGATGGCAGGAAATATTGGTGACAGGTTGAGGGAAGGTGAAAGAACTGAATCAGAGCTCTGCGTAGCTCGAAACCTTGTCTCTCTTGCCAACATAAATTGATTCAATAAGATATTACCTCACCCACCTTGTCTCTCTTACAAAATGTTATTAATAACACAATCAGCCAAAACCAGGGAATGATTCCGCAAGTGTCAAAAGCTCAGCATGAAACTCAATTGATGGGCTGTATCTGAAAAGGACAAAATTTATTTTTGCAAAATTTGAATTCTCAAGACAGTCAGTCTCAGCCAAGAAGAATCAGCAGGTTTGTAAGAGAAATGAAGACAACTGATATTATATTGCCTGATATTGTCGAGATTTTTAACCATCTCTTCCCTCAGAGACTAGGGAACACATGGGAAATAATGAGCAGAGCTCTGGCACTAGTTCACAATTAGGAATACATTCACTGAAGAAACAGACCTCTCTCTTTTTCTGAATTGCCTGAACAGATCACAAAATTAAAACTTTTTGTTATTCAAAATAATTTGCAGATTTCTTCTATGACTAATTCTTCTCTATATATCATTCAAATTGCAAATATTGCAACAGAATGTGATATAACTATGAAGCTCTCTTGTTATATAATAATGACTCTGTGACCATTCCCATTGTATATTCAAGTACAATTTTCAAAAATTACAGTTGTACTGTTGGTTTGGAATGTAGGTCATCCAGTCAGGATACAGAGACATACCAAGTCACTTTTGTAACTATCCAACCCACCCTCAGCCTGAAATGTAAATCACAAACTGGCTTTTACAAACTGTCATACAACTCAAAATGGACTTCCAGCCATTGTTTGAGTGTTAAGCAATCTTTTTTGTCCCCCACTATTTGTGAGGAAAGCAAGGACACTGAAATACTTCCAGAAAGCAAACAGGAAATGATTGCAAATGTGGTACTCACTTTTGTGTTGAATTTGAAAGAACAGTTACAGACAGTGTCTCACAATTTTCTCAGTCCTTAGAAGAATCCTAATTGTAACTCTTTATGAGTTGCAAACACTGGTAAAAGCTGAATTTTAGGTAGCCAGACCAAAGTGCTGACAGTTGCCAAACCTTCTGTACTTTTTAATCCCATGTACACCTCTACCCCGATATAACGCTGCCCTCGGGAGCCAAAAAATTTTACCGCATTATATCGAACTAGATTTGATCCGCCGGAGTGCACAGTCCCATCATCCCGGAGGGCTGCTTTACTGCATCATATCCAAATTTGTGTTATATCAGAGCAGAGGTGTAGTAAGTATCTTGTGGTCAGGTTGTGGACCCTTTGCTCCTATTGGTGAGAACACACAAGAATCCCATCAACTCTGACTCTGAGAAATCTCTAAAGAAACATTTCTCAAGTACCAAAACAATGGGGAACAAAAGAAAAACTTTAGAGTAAATAAAAACAGAAGATATTTATCTGAGAGCTCCTGTTTTATGCTTCAGACATGTCTTTTGAACTGATTGCCAAAGGTTGAAGAATAAACAACAACAGCTGTGCAGGTCTGGTATATGAGACACCATGATCTGAATTTCTAAACAATGCCTTAGTAGTTCTTTAAATGAAACTATCTTTTTATATTTAGTCTTCTAGATTTTTTTAGTCATTATTAACAAAATAAAAAGTACTGCAAACAATTTTAGCAGATTATTCCAAGAAGCACGGAAAATGAAGGAAAATATGTTTTATGTTGAGAGAAGGAAAGAAATCTTCCATTTTAGGGCTTTTAATATAATTACTGTACATCAGCTCTTTGCATCTAGAATTTCTTTCAGGGGTTATTGAAAAAGAACCTCCCACACAACAGAGCTCTAACAATGGAACAAGCTGAGTGTCATAATGTCCTGTTAATTAAGACAGATAAAAACAGCAGCCTTCATTGTTATACTGTCAAATAAAAAAAAAAAAAACCATGTAAATATCCATTAAGACAGCAATAATTGTTTTCAAAGTGGCCATTTATCATCATCGCTTTCCTTTAGAACATAATTCTTTGCTGTATTTTTAAAGTCTTCAAAAGTTTCATTCTACACTTTGGCTAAGCAAAGTTGTGCAGCAGAAACAGGACTCTCCTTTGTGTGGCAGTGCTTGGGGAGATGGATCTGCAAAGCAGGGAACCACAGCTCCCATCGTTCCTCTCCCCATTTCATTTTCCCTTCCCCTGGCTAGTGTAAGGCTAGGTAGAGAGCTCCTTCCCCTGCCCCACTGCTCTGCGCAAACGAGCTTAGCTGGAGGTTAGAGTGCCACTCCCAGACAAGGACATGGAATTAACTACTGACCACCAATGAGCAGATGGGGACAGGAAGGGAAACAACCCGGGGAATTTTAGGAGATAAAACAAAGAACAGGACTGAGAAGCAGCAGCTGATGTAACTCCTAGGCCTGCTAGGGGAATAGCTCTGTCAGAGATATCCAGAGAGGAGGGGGAGGAACGAGTTGTGTTTGTGTCATTGTTGCTAGGCAGATGCACATTGAGCACTCCCTGCCTGGAAGTTTCTGCAATGGGGGGATAGTTTTGGGCATGTGCAGTTGGCTCTCTAGCTGGAGAAATAGACTCTGCTGGGGGCGAATAGATAGGAGTAGCCTGAACTATGAATTAGTTTGATTGATTACTGAAGAATTCCCAGTGATTGCTGAAATTTGACAAGTGTCTGTCCGAAGAATAGGTCCAGAATTATTAAAATCACTGTTCAGTTGGGAACCCCAATGTGCACAGGCACAAGACTCACTTCAGAAACCCTTCTAAATGTATGAATCAATTATTACCAATACAGAACAGTCACAAACATGCTGGCCCTATGGGGTAGCTAGGGATAACACAGAATGTCCATCTGCACATCCATACACTCTCACCACCGCTCCCAGCACAACCTGAAATGTCAGCCACCATCTTCCTCATCACCAGTGGGCATCATCCCAGCGCTACATCTCTCTCCCCGTCCTGCACACCAGCTGAGATATAACTTGTGTAATATTTGATACTGATGCCACTCTGCCTAATGCATATTTAGTAAGGGTTTGTCTCCTCTTCTGTACTTTCAGTTCCTAACCCTATTAATATTGTGGTGTCCTTCTCCTATGGATAGTATATAAATGATCTCAACTTATTACAGTAACTCCTCACTTAACTTTGTAATTACGTTCCTGAAAAATGCAACTTTAAGTGAAATGATGTTAAACAAATCCAATTTTCCCATAAGATTTAAGGTAAATGCGGGGGGTTAGGTTCCAAAGAAATTTTGTGGGAGGGAGGGGGGGCAGACAAAAGGCATTATAGAGACTGTACAGTACTGTACTGTGGCAGGGAGATGCCCCTGCTTAACCCTGGGGCTCAGGGCTGGGGGTGCAGGGTCACAGAAGGAGTTAGGGTGTGGAAGGGTGCTCAGGGTGGGGGTGTGGAAGGAGTGCTCAGGCAGGCAGGAGGTGGTGCAGAGCACTTACCCGGGGCAGCTCCTGTTTGGTGCACGGGGTATGCAGGTGGCTCTGCCCCCAGGGCCATGATTCTGGGAGCTGCCCCTCCCCCCAGCAGGCAGGGCCAGGAGGGGAAAGCACTGCTTATCTCTGGCTACACAGCTGTCCCTCTCCTCTAGAGTCCTCTACCCATGCTCGCAGGGCTGCAGTCCAAAAGAAGCTTTAGAGCTGCAGGCCAGGGCCCTGCAGCCTCTAAAGCCCTTGCATTCGGGGTGACCTTGGCTGGCCGGGGGAGGCAGCTTCCCCGCAAGTCCTAAGTGCTGTTTGGTGGCAGGGGAAGTGTTGGGAGGGAGGGGGAGGAGGTAGAGAAGAGGAACTTGTGCAATGCTCCCTTGTAAAGTCAGTGAAACAACATTATAGGGAGCATTGCACAACTTTAAATGAGCGTGTTCCCTAATGGAGCAGAGAAGTAACTTTGAAATAACGTTAAGCAGGAGGATGTTAAGTGAGGAGTTACTGTCTCCTATACGTCACTGCTGCCCTGACATTCTTGTGGTCAGACATCTGCAGATGTTCCTATCCTAAAATGTCCCAAAGCTGGTGTTAGTCCAGTGGTTGGCTGGTGTCCTTATGGACAAACTTACCCCTTACACACTCTGTTCCCATGCCCCC
This sequence comes from Chelonoidis abingdonii, assembly GCF_003597395.2. Lineage (NCBI taxonomy): Eukaryota > Metazoa > Chordata > Testudines > Testudinidae > Chelonoidis > Chelonoidis abingdonii. The sequence continues at coordinate 138,748,803 of NC_133772.1, read as the reverse complement.
AAACTTAGGGGTGACCACTAGGCTGTTTATCCATGGCAAGGTTCATAGTCCCCAAGCTTTATTCTACCTGCTGAAGCCAGTGTCTTACGGGAGCCAGGCCTGGAGATTCCTTGCATCAAAGCTAAATGAAATAAATGCTAAAGCTAGCTCTATGAGTTACAGGGTAGGTGCTTATGAAAGGACATGTGACTTGCCTGGATTTGGAGAAGCTCAGCCATAGATGAAGAAAACAAGCGTTTCCTTAACCCTGAAGCATTTTGCAGCAGGTTGGTGACATCGCTAACTTTACAATAACATGGCTAGGACTTCCCTAGTCATAGCAAAGGGGGCTTGGGAGGGAAAACTAATTTATTTTAATTTAATTGTGTACCTTGAATGTTGTTTGACTTTAGCCAAGTTCTCTGAATCTATCTGGTTCACCAGCTCTTCTCTTGTCTCAAAGTGGTAGTAAGGAAAGAGTCATCTTTAGCTTGCTGTTCTCAGGTTTGTATCTTTCTTGGAGCAGGGTTTTCCAGTTATACATTTAATATTGATTGGGTTGTTAATTAGTTAGCTAACTGAGCCATTCCACAGTCCAGCAGAGAGACTGTGTGTTCCAGCTGGAGAATTCTGCAAGCAAGAGAAAGGAATTTGACGCAGCAGACTGTGTGGAATTGATGACCAAAGACTCTGAGACTCAGCTGAACTCAGTCTAAGCGTTGAGAGCTCTGAGTTACTTCTCACACTGTCTCTAGGGGGACTGACCTGTTGAGATTTGTTTTCCTTTATTTATATTAATGTATATCTATGAAAATGATGTAGGTGGATTCTGAAGCAGCCTTGATATGTTGTAGAAATTAAGCTTTTATTATTTCTTTATGAAATTTTATGAAATTGGTACTTACAAATTAAGTTAATTTCTCTTGTTCTTTTGGACTTGATTGAGGGTAAGCTGACCCTGTGCAATTCTTGTTGAAAATCCTCAATTCTGGGTCTCCGGGTGCTTTTCCTCACGAATTATGTTAAAGCAGTAGAAGGGAACAGAAAGCAAACTCCAGCCCACTCAAAGATCACACTCAGCTGAGGCAGAGAGAGACACCGGGTGGGCAGAGTGAGAGCTAGGAGCTGTTTGTAGGAGAGCCACTTACTGCACTCATGCTTGCAAGAGAGGAGGTTACAGATGCACAGCTGGGAGCTGATTAGACAGCTGAGACCAAACAACAGGACCCACCGTTCTGAGTTCAGGCTATAGGTCAGCATCAGAGTGCATGGGCAGGTTGGACTGGTCTGAGTGGGGGGACTGCAGTGCTGTGTGTGTCTAACTGGGATGGAGGGGCTGTGTGCTGTAGCCTGATCAGGGAAAAGGGGGGTGGGGAGGGGGCTTCTGTGTAACCTTTGCTAACAAACCTGATTGGGGTCTACTCCTGGCTTTGCCTGGGTTAGATGAGAGTGGTGTTCTCTTGTTACTGTGGGGCTTTTCCCAGGGATTAACGCTGATCCCTACACTCCCTTGCAGAGAGGATTGGTGTTTGTGCTGAGGTGTGGGGCTGGGAGTTGGGACCCCTCCCACAGCTGACTGCAGGGAGGGGAAAGGGTCTGAACCAGGAGTGGCCCGGCTCTGTTTGGAGGAGGGAACCACGTGGCAGCAGGAGAAAAGCCCTAGGACTAGGGACAGAGCCCTGCATGGAAACATAGAACTGGAAGGGACCTCAATAGGTCATCAAGTTCAGTTTCCCGCACTCCCAGCAGGACTAAGTATTATCTAGACCATCCCTGGCAGGTGTTTGTCTAACCTGCTCTTAAAAATCCCCAGTGATGGAGATTCCACAACCTCCCTAGGCAATTTATTCCAGTGCTTAACCACCCTGACAGGAATTTTTTTCCTAATGTCCAACCTAAACCGACCTTGCTGCAGTTTAAGCCCATTGCTTCTTGTCCTGTCCTCAGAGGTTAACTAGAACAATTTTTCTTCCTTCTCCTTTTAACAACCTTTTTATGTACTTGAAAACTGTTATCATGTCCCCCCTCAGTCTTCTCTTCTCCAGACTAAACAAATCCATTTTTTTCAATCTTTTCTCACAGGTCATGTTTTCTAGACCTTTAATCATTTTTGTTGCTCTTCTCTGGACTTTCTCCAATTTGTCCACATCTTTCCTGAAATGTGGCACCCAGAACTGGACACAATACTGCAGCTGAAGGCTAATCAGTGCAGAGTAGAGCGGAAGAATGACTTCTTGTGTCTTGATTACAACACCGTTGCTAATACATCCCAGAAGGATATTTGGGTTTTTTTTGGAAAAGTGTTACACTGTTGACTCATATTTAGTTTGTGACGTACTATGACCCCAGATCCCTTTCTGCAGTACTCCTTCCTAGGCAGTCATTTCCCATTTTGTATGTGTGAAACTGATTGTTCCTTCCTAAGTGGAGCACTTCGCACTTGTCCTTATTGAATTTCATCCTGTTTACTTCAGACCATTTTTCCAGTTTGTCCAGATCATTTTGAATTTTAATCCTATCCTCCATACCACTTGCAACCCCTCCCCGCTTGGTATCGTCCACAAACTTTATAAGTGTGCTATCTATACCATTATCTAACTCATGGAACTGGCTGTGAGTGGTGGACATGAAAATTGGTTGCAGTTCTGCATGGGAGAGCAGCAGTGGCTGAGCTGGGAGCCAGTGCAACGAGACAGTAACTGAATCTGGCTCAGAAACCTGCAAGCTCCTGTTTTCTAGAATAGAGACCGGCTCTGCACCTGAAGAGCCCCGACTCTTGGTTGAGCTGCCCCAGGGGCCCAAACAAGAGCTACTATTGATCACTTTGAACTGTAGCTGTTTCAGCCTCTGTGCCTATGGGGTCTGCAACACTTTCCCTGTCCTGCCAGCCCCAGTAAAACACCCTTTCCCTGAGCCACGTGTCCAAGTGGCCATTGGGGTCCACCAGGGCTAGTGATTACAAGGCCCAGCTGCTGAAGCACCTACAGTGTGTCTCTGAGACATGCACGTTACTGGCACCCTGTCAGTTTAGGGTGGAGACTCACCCCAGTAATTAGACTATATATGTAAAATCTTAGGTGCTTATAAGACATTACAGACCTAAGGACTCTGGGCCAGGCCCTGTGCTAGAGTAACCTGGCATTGAAGCTAATGCAACAACACCCACTGACCCCAACTGAGGATCTGGCCCAGGATTTCCCTCATTTTCCAGACTAGCATCAGAGCCCTTTCCTGAGCATGAGGAGGTGGGAGAGCCATGTCCACAGTGGAAGAAAGGCTGAGCTGATCTAGTCCTAGCCTGAAATGTGTTACCTTCGGGCCCACCACTGCAACGGGCAGAGTCATGCTCAAGCTGGGCACACTCCTTCCCCATTGGGAGCTGAGAACAACCTGCTCCTTGTAGGGTCAGGCCCTTAAGAACATAAGAATGCCCAGATTAGGTCAGACTAATGGTCCATCCAGCCCAGTATCCTGTCTTCCGACAGGGGACGGTGCCAGGTGTCCCAGAGGGAATGAACAGAACAGGTAATCATCAAGTGATCCATCCCGTCGCTCATTCCCAGCTTTTGACAAATGGAGGTTAGGGACACCATCCCTGCCCACCCTGACTAATAGCTATGGATGGACCTATCCTCCATTAACTTATCTAGTTCTTTTTTGAACCCTGTTATAATCTTAACTTTCACAACATCGTCTAGCAAAGAGTTCCAGAGGTGTGTTGTGTGAAGAAATATTTCCTTTTGTTTGTTTTAAACCTGCTGCCTATTAATTTCATTTTGTGACCCCGAGTTCTTGTGTAACAAGGAGGAGTAAATAACACTTCTTTATTCACTTTCTCTACAACATGCGTGGTTTTATAGACCTCTATTATATATACACCTTAGTCGCCTTTTTTCCAAGCTTAATAGTCCCAGTCTTATTAATCTCTCCTCATATGCAAGCTGTTCCATACTCTTAACAATTTTCATTGCTGTTTGTTGCTAAATATTTTTTGGGGGATGGGGTGACTAGATCTCCATGCAGTATTCAAGATGAGGGTGTATCATGGATTTATATAGATGCAATACAATATTTTCTGTCTTCTTCTCTATCCACTTCCTAATGAATCCCAACATTCTGTATGACTGCCGCTGCACTTTGGGAGGTTGTTTTCAGAGAACTATCCACAATGACTCCAAGATCTCTTTCCTGAGTGGTTACAGCAAATTTAAACCCCGTCATTTTATATGTATAGTTTGGGATTATGTTTTCCAATGTGCATTATTTTGCATTTATCAACATTGAATTTCATCTGCCGTTTTGTCGCCCAATCACCCAGTTTTGAGAGATCCTTTTGTAGCTCTTTGCAGTTTTGTATCATCTGCAAATTTTGCCACCTCACTGTTTACCCCTTTTCCCAGATCATTTATGAATATTTAAATTCTGTATCAATGGGGGATTCCAATTATCCCCATATTGACTGGATACATGTCACCTCAAGACAGGGTGCAGAGATAGTCTCGACACCTTAAATGACTGCTTCTTGGAGCAACTAGCCCTGGAACCCACAACAGGAGAGGCAATTCTTGATTTAGTTGTAAGTAGAGCACAGGATCTTGTCCAAGAGGTGAATATAGCTGTACCACTTGGTAACAGTGAGCATAATTTAATTAAATTTAACATCTCTGTGCGGGGAAAACTCCACAGCAGCCCAACACTGTAGCATTTAATTTCAGAAAGGGGAAGTACACAAAAAAGAGGAGGTTAGTGAAACAGAAATTAAAAGGCACAGTGTCAAAAGTGAAATCCCTCCAAGATGACTGGAAACTTTTTAAAGACACCATAATAGAGGCTCAACTTAAATGTACACCTCAAATTAAAAACATAGTAAGAGAACCAAAACCGTGCCACTGTGGCTAAACAACAACATAAAAGAAGCAGTGAGAGGTAAAAAGGCATCCTTAAAAAGTGGAAGTTAAATTCTAGTGAGGAAAATTGAAAGGAGCATAAACTCTGGCAAATGAAGTATAAAAACATAATTATGAAGGCCAAAAAAGAACTTGAAGAACAGCTAGCCAAAGACTCAAAAAGTAATAGCAAAAAAAAATTAGGTACATCAGAAACAGGAAGTCTGCTAAACAACCAGTGGGGCCACTGGACGATTGAGATGCTAAAGGAGCACTCAAGGAAGATCAGGCCATTGTGGACAAAATGAAAAATTATTTATATTGTTCTTCAAGGCTGAGGATGTGAGGGAGATTCGTAGACCTGAGCCATTCTTTTTAGGTGACAAATCCTGAGGAACTGTCCCAGATTGAGGTATCATTAGTGGAAGTTTTGGAACAAATTGATAAACTAGACAGTAATAAGTCACCAGGACCAGATGGTATCACCCAAGAGTTCTGAAGGAACTCAAATGTGATATTGCAGAACTACTAACCTGTAGTCTGTAACCTATTGCCTAAATCAGCTTCTGTACCACATGACTGGAGGATAGCTAATGTGATGCCAATTTTTAAAAAAGGGTTCCAGAGGTGACCCTAGCAGTTCCAGGACCAGCAAACTGAAACTATAGTAAAGAACAAAGTTATCAGGGACATAGATGAACATGGTTTTTGTAAAGGGAAGTCATGCTTCCCCAATCCACTAGAATTCTTTGAGGGAGTCAATAAGCAAGGGGGATCCAGTGGACATAGTGTTCCTTTAGTGCATGAGAGCACAAGAGATTCACCAGTAGGTGTGTGCACATGTGCACACAGTTTCCCCTTCGGGATGTCAGGTATCGGAGCACAGGGGAGGCTGAGCCTCCCCAAACAGACCTGTGTGGCCCTACCTACTCTTCACCACCAGGCCCCCTTATGCTTCCCATCAGTGCTCTTCCCCTGTGGCCGAGCTGGAGTGGGGGGCAGCCTGCGGTCTGGGACTCCAGACAGTTGGGGCCAGTGCTCCAGCACTGGGGACCATATTGCTTGGCCCTCCAGGGCTGGGGGCCATGTTGCCTGGTGCTCCGGGGCTGGAAGTGCTCAGGCAACTGAGGGCAGGGGTGGGGGGCCGGTGGCCATGGGCAGGCTCCGGCAGGGGAAATGGGGGCAGCAGGGGCAGGGCCTCTGGCATAAGGGGCAGGGTTGGGGGCTAGCCTCCCTGAGTAGGCAGTTCACGTGCCGCTCATGTTCCCCCTCATAACACTTTGTAGTAAACCTCATTCCAGCTCTTCAAGATTCTTCCTTCCTGCTAGAATAATCAGAATGACATCGCCAGCGACTGCTCGTCTTAACCAATGAACTCAGAGCTCCTCAGTATGACCATGCTATTTCTTTCTTTCTTTGGAAAAAGAAAGGTCTGCTGATTGAAATCTGTCATGATATATCTTGCTGGTGCCATCAGCCCAGCTCCCTCCCTGAATCTCCCTTCTCCTCAGTCTCCATTTTATTTCGCTATAGTCTAAGCATTTTTCCAATTTACAAATGGGGCTAAACATAATACCAAAAAAAAAAAAAAAAATGGAAAGCAACACACAACTAAATTTAATCTCATGTCAGCTCTAGCTCTTTTGATATCTGGTGCCAGGTGAAAACAGGAAATGCACAGAAGAAATATTTTCTAATCTTATATAAAAAAGAGCTTTGCAAAGCCTCAGACTTCAGATCCTATGTTGTTTGGGTTCTTTTAGTGTGTGTGTGTGTGAGTGTGTTGTGAGAGAGATTTTCATCTGTAGGGTACCCCTAAAATACTCAGGGACTTAAGGTGTTCAGCGCCTCAGATTAATCAGACTTTTTATCTGAATGCCTAAAATTGGGATTTTGGTGCCTAAATTTTAGCACTCAAATTTGATAGCGTTGGCTACAGTTGCTGTTGCTCCCCCTAAAGACAGAATGAGGCCCATATATATGCACTGTGGGGATCACTTCTTGGTTTGGCCAGGGAAGCTGAAAGTTTTGTGTGGTGTTAACAAATTAGACAGAACAAGAAAGTTACCATCATGTCTCATCTCAGCAAAGTGAGGTGATGTCACCAATGGCCCCAGTTTAGGAATATTTGGCATATGCCACTAATGCAAATGTCAGATACACAGTATATTAAATTATAGTCCAGCAGAAAATGCTCACTTCAGCCAACTTTCACTGTGGCCTCAAAAGAAAAAGTATTTCTTCTGATTCCACATTTTGTTGAAATGAACAGGTAAAGCATGAAGTGCTAATTAACTTCCTCCTCTATACTGTATAGAAAGGGGATATATTTATTTTTGTATATGAAGAATGCCCCCGTAATAGTTATGATGTTTTTACAGTGAAATGTAATGAGCAGTTCCTTTCAAGACATAATACACTTTTGTAGAGGCACCTTATTTCAGGTAATGCCAGAGTAGTGTGTATTATCTGGGCAATCATTAAACATTAGGAGATAGAAGGAAAAGCAAATGAGGGACCCTGCATTTCTGACCAGCATTAATATTACAGATGGAGGCAGAGCTAACATTGGGGAAAACCATCTGAATAGCTCATCTCTGAGTTCACAAAGATAAAAAGATTAAGGAACAGTCTGTATAAGCAGGGGGAGGTTGCTGAACAGCCAGTTTAGCCAGAGAAAGATGTTGAAGTTTCACGTTGCCAGTACTAAAACGTCCTCAGAATATCTAAATGTTATAGATGACAATTTCCTAACTCAAAAGGTGTTGCATCCAACATGAAGGTATTCTATATTAGACCTTGCCTTCACAGACAAGGAGGGATTGATCACAGACCCAAAAATAATTAGCTTAGGTACAAGAGATCAGAACTTGATCACATCAGTTATGTTAAAACAGAATAAAACCAAACCAGTAGTGCATACACCTGCTGCTTTAAAAGGGCCAATTCCACAAAGCTGAAAACAATAATGAAGCCATGAGTTGAAAGCAGAATTTTACAAAGAAATGTGAATGAGAATTGGGAATTATTTAAGAATATTTTACTAGAGGGCGTGTACACATCCCACACCAGGGAAAGAGGGATTAAAGAGAAGCTTTGGGCTCAGGCAGCCCTGCCCCGCACCACCTGTGAGGAATACCAGTCTTCAAGGGGGAACCTTAAACATGGAGAAGATCAGTTCAGAAAGCCCCAGCATGGTGAGGTGCACAGACATAGAATATCAGGGTTAGATGGGACCTCAGGAGATGATCTAGTCCAATCCCCTGCCAAAGCAGGACCAACACCAACTAAATCATCCCAGCCAGAGCTTTGTCAAGCATGACTTTAAAAATATCTAAGGAAGGAGATTCCACCGCCTCCCTAGGGAACCCATTCCAGTGCTACCACCTCCTAGTGAAAAAGTTTTTTCTAATCCAACTAACCTCTCCCACTGCAACTTGAGACCATTGCTCCTTGTTCTGTCATCTGGAACCACTGAAACAGCCTAGATCATCCTCTTTGGAACCCCCTTCAGGTAGTTGAAGGTACTTAATCACTCCCCCTCATTCTTCTCTTCTTCAGACTAAATAATCTCAGGTCTTCAGCCTCTCCATTATAAATCATGTGCTCCAGCCCATAATCTATTTGTTGCTTCGCTGGACTCTCTCCAATTTGTCCATATCCATCTTGTAGTGTAGGGCCAAAACTGGACACAGGACTCGGATGAGGCCTCACCAATCTCATATAGAGGGGAATGATCACATCCCTCATCTACTGCAATGCTCCTACGTATACAGTCCAAAATGCTGTTAGCCTTCGGCAAGAAGGGACACTGTTGACTCATATCCAGCTTCTCGTCACTGTACCCCTCGGTCCTTTCTGCAAACCTGCGCTAGCCACTCAATCCTAGTCTGTCAGTGCATGGATTCTTCCTATCCTAAGTGCAGGACTCTGCACTTCTCCTTGTTGAACCTCATCACATTCTTTGGCCTGTCATAAACAGATAGTTAAGGGTTAATGTCTTCTTACCTGTAAAGGATTAAGAACCTCAGTAAACCTGGCTGACACCTGACAGAGGACATTCGGGGACAAGATACTTTAAATCTCAGTGGAGGGAATGTCTTTGTTTGTACTTTTTGTTTGAGGATTGTTCGCTCTTGGGGCTAAGAGGGACCAGACGTACACCAGACATTCCCAATCTTTCTGAATCAGTCTTCATGTTCAAAATTGTAAGTATAGCCAGGCAAGGCGGATTAGTCTTATGTTTGTTTTAACTTGTAAATGTGTCTTTTCCTGGAAGGATTTTTACTCTGTTTGCTGTAACTTTGAATCTCAGGCTTGGAAAGGAAGTCCTCTAGTCTATACGAATTTGAAAACCTGTAAGCATTTTCCATTCTGATTTCTACGAGATAATTTATTTTTTTTTTTTTAATTAAAAGCTTTCTTTTTAAGAACCTGATTGATTTTCCTTATTTTGGAATCCAAGGGATTGAGTCTAAACTCACCAGGGATTGGTGGGGGAAAAGGAAGGGAATGTTAATTCCTCTTTGTTTAAGATCCAAGGAGTTTGGATTTGTACAGCTTCCCAAGGCAACCCATGGAGGTGAAGTCTTGGGGAGGGGGAAGGGAGGGATGGTTTATTTCTCCTTGTTTTAAGACCCAAGGGGTTTGGGTCTTGGGTTCCCCAGGGAAGGCTTTGGGGGAACAAGAAGTGTGTCAAACACTATATTTTTGGCTGGTGGCAGCGTACCAGATCTCAGCAAGGAATTAAGCTTAGAAGTAATCATGCAGGTCCCCACTTTTTGGACGCTAAAATTCAAAGTGAGCAAAAAACCCTTGACAGGCCCAATCCGCTAATTTGTCTAGGTCCCTCTGTATCCTATCCTTACCCTCCAGCATATCTGCCACTCCTCCCAGTTTAGTGTCATCTGCAAACTTGCTGTGGGTGCAGTCCTCGCCATCCTCCAGATCATTAATGAAGATATTGAACAAAACCAGCCCAAGGACATACCCTTGGGGCACTCCACATGATACCGGCTGCCAACTAGACATGGAGCCATTGATCACTACCCATTGAGCCCGACGATCTAGCCAGCTTTCTATCCACCTTATAGCCCATTCATCCAGCCCAGACTTCTTTAACTTGCTGGCAAGAATACTGTGGATATCAAAAGCTTTGCTAAAGTCAAGGAATAACACAGCCACTGCTTTCCGCTCATCCACAGAGCCAGTTATCTTGTCATAGAAGGCAATTAGGTTTGTCAGGAATGACTTGCCCTTGGTGAATCTATGCTGATTCTCATCCTCCACTCCTAGGAAGGAACTCAGCGGAGAACCAGCTACCTATCACAAGCACTGAGTGGTGGAATAGATGCCTGGAAGCTCATGGTAGGACAGAGGCTGGTGCTGCTCTTTTTCTGTTATTGTGAGAACTAGCACTAAGGGCTTGATACTGGGGCAGATTCTTTTCCCCTCTCCCCCTACCCCATGCTTAGGGTCACCAGATATCCTGATTTTATAAGGACAGTCCCAATATTTGAGGCTTTTGTTTATATGGGCTCCTATTACCCTCCACCCCGTCTCAATTTTTCACACTTGCTATCTGGTCACCCCACCCATGCTGGGACTACAAGCCTCCTGCAGAGAAGTTGGGCTGACTTCAGAAGTTGCCAAGGGATGAAGCAATAGGTCTGACCAGACAGACCTTTATCACTTGTTACAGTGGTCCCTGAGCTGGAACCCAGAGTAAAGAAAGGTACTGGGTTCCTTACAGCCTCACTGGGAAGACTAACAGGAAAACACCAGACACAAAGGATCAAAGGACTAATGGGCCTGGACCAAGATCTTTGACCTAGTGTGATATTCTGTGTCTACTGGGTGAAAACCTTGGTTTACCTTGACAGGGGTGACACCTGGACAGATAGCTAAGTCACCAGAGAAAAGGAGATCACCAGTGGACCTGACCAGTACTAGAGAGAAAATCCCTGAAACACTGTATTTAGCTACAAGGAGGCAAAACTGCCTGGTAAGTCACTTTACCACAATGCCAAAAAGCCATAGTTAAGAAAGAAAGAGGCTGCATTGGTTTCAAAATCTTGATTTAGAGGGGAAGTAAAGGTAGCTATACATATAAAAATACATAGCATATGAAAAAAGGAAAGTTGATAGTAATGAATATAAATCAGAAACTAGAAACTGTAGACAGTTGATAAGGGAAGCAAAAGAACAACAGAAGAACTATCCTTAACTTTGACCATAGGACAGTTTAAGAATATTAGGAACAAAATGAAGACTAACAATTGTACTGAGTCATTACTACATAGACATGGTGCAATCATCAGTAATAATACAGAACAAGGAAGAAGCATTTAATTAAATATTTATATTTTCTACTTGGGAAACAAAATGTAGGGATCATTGTAATGAAACATTTTCTTTTCCAATAGTAAGTCAAGATGATGTTAAACAGTAGTCACTAAAACTAGACATCTTTTAAGTCAACAGGTCTGGATAACTTTCATCCATGTTTTTTTTTTCTTTTTATTAAGGCAAAGCTACAATAAAATGTCAATATACTATATCAGACATTATGTATTACTTATTCAGGATCAGGTTCTTATTCAAAGAACTTGGCTAAAGATTCTGGCTTGCTTGCTGAGGAGCCCTCCTATAAACCCTTCAACAGAGCACTTCCTAGTAGCAAAAACGTGATGGAGTCAAATGCCATCTATACAGTAATTTTATAAAATATTTCTTTGTGAGCTACACAAGCCAAAGATATGGATCCCCTTTCCACCTAGAGACCCACTCAGCTAGATTGATTTCTTTATCCAAATCCCATTCTGACCTTTTCATCTGGGTTCTTTTGCTTACGAACAATTTTTTTTTAAATCAAAATTGTATACATCTTAGAAAATAAAGCTATTGTGCTAGCTTGCTCCTGGGTGAGCGCCTGAGATGTGGTGAAAGGCGTAGCTAGAGCTGTCTTGTATCCAGATTGCACAATAAAATATTTGACTTATAAATACTGAAAATATGGGATCTTTATATTATTCACACATTATGACATATCTCGTTATGACTTCAGATCAGGACACAGGAAATTGAGTAATCTCAGTTGTTACTTACAATGAATAGTCACTTTGCTTCCAAGGGATACATTCCTGATTATTAATGAAAGCAGTTCAGAAAGAAGGCTTGGTAGCAGGAATTTAAAGAAAATTGTTCAAATCTGCTAAGGTGGTCTGGGTGAATGAGTACTTTTATTGGTGGTGACCTACATTTCTTTTTAACCTAACAATTACTAAAAAAACCTATATTTGGGATCCAGTCTGTTCAAGTTTTACCCAGTGTTTGGATGGTCTATGGTTAACCCAACTGATCACATCTTTTAATTGCAATGCATATTAATAAGATATAATAAGTCCACTCCACTTTTTAGAATTACAGAATTTTAGAACTTCGCATTGTCTTGTATGTTTCCATATGAATTTTAATAGTGTGTCCTCTCATGTTTTTATCAGAGATACCAATAGGGATGCACAGAAACAAAAATAACATTGAGAAGACATCCACCCTTACTGGGGCTACCCTACATAGCCAAAAATAGGTCTGTCAAGTCTGCTATTATTTTATTCCACAGTGGAGGGTAATTTGCCTTAGAAAGATTTTATGTCTCTCCAAAACATTTATTCCTTAATATGGGAGAGTCCTTCGCCCACTTACATTTATGTGGCTGGCAACATTTTTTTGACTCTTTAGGGAATACTAATTCCTAAAATTTCAGATTTATCATAATTTAATTAGAATTTTGATACCTGCCCAAATTCCAAAGTCAATTACTCTATTTTTTAATGAAGCATCTGGGTCCTGCAAATATAACAAGACAATGTCAACATCCAAAGCTATTTTATGGCCTAATCTTGAAGATATTTTGATGCCCTTTCCCAAGGGGCTGTTTTCTCATATGTATTGCAAATGGCTTTTTCCAGAGCAAACAAGAGGATATGGGCTAGCCCTGTCTGTTACCCTGGACAAATGACAAGGAGAAGACTGATGAGCATTAACCAAGATAGATGCTTACTAATGAATTTAGTGAGCCAATATGCCCATAGAGAACTCATTTCTGAAGACAAACCTTACTAAAATCAGTCTGAGATACTCCCACTGTAGCCAGTTGAGCACTTTCTCAGCAGCCGTAGAAAACAGCACACAGGAAGTGCTAGAATTAACATTACAGAGCAAATTCAGAGTTCTTCTGATAATACCAGATGACTGCCAGCCACAAACCCAGATCAGTTAGCCGAAAACATCTGAGCAAAGTGACACACAGTCTGTTTGCTATACCTTGGCATAAATGTTAGCATTCATGTTAATGAAAGAATTGGGTGTGTATGATGCACAACTGGTAAATTATTTTTCTTCTTCAGGAATTATCACCATTTTTGCCTTTTTCCATGAATGTGGAATCTCATTGCCCTGCAATATACCAGTGAACAATTCAGTTAAAATAGGGACCAACACCTTTTATTCTATATATTTCTGAATTTTTTCTCCCAGCTCTTGAATTCTAAGGGAATCTTATAACAAAGCTCTATTCAACTGCAATGGCCTTTGTTTTCCTACTGAGTCCCAATCTTTTCATTTAGTTCAGGCAGGAGCATGATCAGACCAAGTTAGAACTCCCAGATTAGTTTTTGTGACTAAATTAGCCAAGGTGCTAGACGGAAATTATATTAATCCTGATTGAATAAGATCCATGAGTAGCGGATTAATATGTATAGTGCCTGACATCTGGATTCATTTTCTGCCAGACACCATTAGCACCTCAGTTTCTAAATGATGCAACAAATTCGCACTGGCTCCTCCCAGATGCCATGTGTGTACATTCAACTGATCCAATCTGTGATTAAACACTTTTTGTTAAAATCCCCCCTAGAACATTATCTCCTTCCCTGAAACTTCCTAAATCCCTAAAAACCTGATCAAAAAGAGCGGCTTTCCCTTGACTGGGAGCACAGACCTTGTCTAAGGTGACATATTTATCTTTCAATGACCCCTTAATTAAAATATAGCTATATCTACGAGTTGGGCTGAAATAAGAAAAGGGAAGTGTTTGGCAAAAAGTATTGCCACCCCTCTTCTATTAGATTGCCCTAGACAGACATAAGTACTTGTGTCGAAGAAGTATTCAGGTATTTATTATTTTCCTTTAAGTGTGTATTCTGCAAATAGATTATTGCGAGAATAGTCTGTTTCAGTGAGCAGAATGCCCTTTTCCTTTCCACTGGATTGTTCATCTCTTGACTTTTAACAGACATGACAGTCATAAATTCACCCACGAGTACCAAGTCTGCTCTGACCCACTATATAACCCTTTGGGAAAAGCAGCAAGACCACCAAGCCAGACGCCAAATCTCCTTGTTCCTTTTCTTTAGGTAAGACATTTTAGTGAGAAAATATATCATACACACAGGTTTCAGAGTGGTAGCCATGTCAGTCTGTATCAGCAAAAAGAACAGGAGTGCTTGTGGCACCTTAGAGACTAACATTTATTTGGGCATAAGCTTTTGTGGGCTAAAACCCACTTCATCAGATGCATGGAGTGGAAAATACAGTAGGAGGAGATATATATATAGATATATATAGATATATAGATATATATACACACACATACAGAGAACATGAGAAAATGGGTGTTCCCATACCAATTGTAATGACACAAATCAATTAAGGTGGGCTATTATCAGCAGGAGGGGGAAAAAATTTGTAGTGATAATCAGAATGGCCTATTTCCAACAGTTGAAAAGAAGGTGTGAATAACCATGGGGCGGGGCAGGGAGGAATAGCATGGGGAAATAGTTTTACTACAGAAGGGATGTGGACAAATTGGAGAGAGTCCAGCAGAGAGCAGCAAAAATGATTAAGGGGCTGGTACACATGACTTATGAGGAGAGGCTGAGGAAACGAATTGGTTAGTCTGCAGAAGAAAAGAGTGAGGGGGGATTTGATCGCAGCCTTCAACTACCTGAAGTGGGGTTCCAAAGAGGATGGAGCTTGGCTGTTTTCAGTGGTGGCAGATGACAGAACAAGGAGTAATGGTCTCAAGTTGCAACGGGGGAGGTCCAGGGTGGATATTAGGAAAAACTTTTTCACTAGGAGGGTGGTGAAGCACTGGAATGGGTTACCTATGTAAGTGATGGAATCTCCATCCTTAGAGGTTTTTAAGGTCAGGCTTGACAAAGCCCTGGCTGGATGATTTAGTTGGTGTTGGTCCTGCTTTGAGCAGGGTATTGAACTAGACGACCTCATGAGGTCTCTTCCAACCCTAATCATTGATTATTAGGGTTGGAAGGGACCTCAAAAGATCAACTAGTCCAACCCCCTGCTCAAAGCAGAACCAAATGGCCCCCCTCAAGGATTGAATTCACAACCCTGAGTGTAACAGGCTAATGCTCAAACTGCTGGGCTATCCCTCCCCCTTTCTATGAGTCTTTGGATCTGAGGTAGACATGTATCTGTCCTTCCATTTAAAGGACAGTCTAAACGGGAACCCCCATTTGTATCTTACATTCTTCTTTCTAACATTATAGTTCTCTTTACTTTGTAATGCCAGATTTGAAAAAATGTATATGAGCTGGTGTGATGTTATTAACATAATCTGTAACCATATACATCACTGTTGCAACCACTGTTATATATTTGGAGTAAATATTGCACAAAGGTTGTTGTGTGAGGTGTCTGTGGTAAAGCTATGATTTGCTGGTTATGATTATGCTGGTTATGATTATGCCATCTGTGTGCATGTATCACTTTTGTATTTAAAGTTATAAGTATTGGCTCTATACTGTCTGTATTTCAAACAGAAGCACAGCACGAGAGTGACACCCCAGACAATTTGGCATCAGCAGTGCCTAGCCTGCTTGATGGCCCATTAAGGACTATTAGCTGTACAACTGACCTATTGAGAGAAGGCAGATACACCTCCTGACTCAGCATGGTATGCAGGGACATGCCTATGGACAGAACTCTAAGGTTTTTTTCTTGCCATATGCTGGAATGCTTGTCTTGTCCTGTGGCTTTTCTTTCTGTGTTCCAAAGAGACTATAAAAGGCTTCTGCATCTCCTCTATCTTGTCTTCAATCCTGCTTCTTGCCTTTAGAGGAACTTTGCTACAAACTGAAGCTCTGAACAAAGGACTGAATGATCCATCCCAGCTGGGAATGTACTCCAGAGACTTGATTTGAACCTGCAGTTTACTCCATCACTGCTACAAGCCTGACCCAAAATAATGGAGCGGTAGATACAGGACCCTATTAATAAAGAATTATATTACCATCTTTTAATTAAGCCAATCAACATGGGTTTATGGAAAATAGATCTTGTCAAGGTAACGTAAATGGGTACCTGCCAGAGCTATTGTTCCTGTAGGCAGTGCACATGGCATCGGAGATGCCATGAGAGATTGGAAAAGAGAAACTGATCAGACCATTAATGTAATAGTTACTTAATACTTTCTCTTTCCTTCACTCACTCTGTATGTAGGGAACAGCTAGTGCCTAACTAACGGAAACAACTAAATTAACCCTTTAGCATTATCTAATTAAAGTTATCATGCTGCTGTCACCGGAACAGGGACTTGGAGCAGCCAAATTGATTTATCCTGCTTTCTTCCCAACCGGTGAGGATTTACAGCCTGACATTCCTGCTTGGTGATATGTCGCATGTTTTATGTGGGAATCAGTGACTGTTGGCAACTGCAGTTCTAGCTGTAATTGTCTTTAATAACATGGCCCAATGTCCTCCCTGGTGACTGGATTTTGCGACAACTGTCTTTCATTGGGTTCATTTGCTTTGACTTTTTTTTTTTTTTCCACAAAACATCTAGTACCACTATCAAAATCTCTGTACAACTTGTCCAGGGTTGCAAATCGCTGTCTAACAATGCCTCTCCATGCTGTTAACTTGGGTTTCCCAGGGAATCGCCGGGTCAGGTACTTACATTCAGCCTGCATAAATACTCCTACAGTTTTAATCAGATACTGAATTCTTCACTTCCTGTCACAGATTATGCAGAGACTTGCAATGCACTGTTAGGTCCTATGCCATTCTCAGTGTAGGAAATGGGAGTCCAGATTTCAATGGATCAGGCCCTTAAACAGAGGCCATATTTCACGCTAGAGGGGGCTGCTTTCAAGGCCGGCTCCAGGCACTAGCTTATCAAGCAGGTGCTTGGGGCGGTCACTCGGGAGCATCGTGGCCCTTTCAGGTATGCGGCAGCAATTCAGCGGAGGGTTCCTCACTCCCGCTCGGAGTGAAGAACCTCCCACTGAATTGCTGCAGATCACGGTCGCAATCGTGACACAGCTTTTTTTTTTTTTTTTTTTTTTTTTTTTTTTTTGCTTTGGCTGCTTGGATGTGGCAAAACCCTGGGGCAGCCTGGCTCTTTCCAGTGCAGGTGAAGAGACAGTAACTGCTACAGCAACTACATGCATCCAACAAGAGCTTGTGATAGTATTATAGATGCTATATTAAGCCGCTGAGAGCATGCTGAGTGAAAGCATGATAGCAAACTGCAAGCAATTATGTGTTCTGTTTAGCAGTTGAAGGGGTGGACAAAAGTAAATGGGCTCTCAGATGTAGAAGGTGTCACCAGGCGCATTCAGTCTCCCCAGCTCAAAGCATCGTGCTGCACTCTAGGCTCAGTCAAGGAGCTTTCATTTCCTTAGCAATGTTAAAACAGAAACAGTCTTATCTCAGTTGGGACCCCTGGCTTCAGGGACTGCCATGCGGCGTCCATGCGCCGCCAGCCGTGGCAACCTTCCAGCTCAGCCAGCTCCCATCCCATCCTGGAGCAGCAACCCTTGTCCACGGGCCTCTGCGCAGGCAAGCTCACCGCAGTGTGGCTTTCTTCCTCCGGGCTCAGGCCTATCTCAGTCACAACCTTCACGCTGCCGTTGCAACCCAGTGTAGCCCAGCGCAAAGTTCTTCTCTCTTTAATTGTTGGATTGGGCTCATGCTCCTTTCCGGGGGGCGATGGGTTCAGTATTATCACAGGCAACTCCCCCTAGTGGCGAAATATGGTGAGTGAATGTTCCGACCTCGTATACATGGTAGTAGCTGGGACAATTGCTATCCAGGTCTGGTTTCAACAGCGAGGGAAAGGATGCTGAGAGATTTGGGAGAGACCAAGACATTCCAGGGCTGGAAATCTGCGCTCACGTCGGAGACTTCCAAAATGTCAATTGTAAATAATAAGAGGAGAAGTAAGGGGACTGATCGCAGTCTGGATGCCAACACAGGGAAGAGATTCCCATAGCAGAGGTTCTTTAATCTGCAGAGCAACGGTCAGAACTAAGACAACAATTCAGGATGGAATAAGGTAGAGAAAATTATCGCTTGTTCCAGCTTACAGAAAGATGGGTGGCTTCTCCATCAATTGAAATGTCTAAATAAGACTGGATGTTTTAGGAAAATATCAATGTTAGTGGTATCATAAGCTATTACACTTAATAGGAATCATGTGGATGTTAGATATTACGCAATGGTTCTATCGTGATATTAATCTCTGACAAATAATCTGTAACTAGAATGTTAATACAGTGGTTTACTTTTAATTAGCACCTCTCACTTTAATGGCAGCCCGCTTACAGGTTCTTGATGGAACAGGTTGGGTTCTTTTGATCTGCCACCCATTCAGCAGGGTGAATCTTTTTTCATTTTTGCTATGAAAGATCTATGGCGGTGCTCCACCTCCCTCGCTCCTGTGCAGGCGTCATCAGGGCCAGCTTGGCAGAATATTCTAACACAGAGAAATCCCACTTACTTGCCATAGTTGGATGACTTCAAGGAAATAATACACATAAAACACTATAACTAATCAACAATATTTAATATTAAACAGGCAACAATAAAATAACAGGGGAACAGCTATGTTTAGAACCAGTGCCACATGAATCCCATGACTTGATGTACAGTGTAAAATAGTGTCCCCCCCCCCCCCCGGGCAAAGGGCCCCCCCCTGAATTGCCCCCCTTTTTGTTTTCTACGGGGGCTTTTTTTTTTTTTTTTTTTTTTTTGGCTGCTTGGAGCTGCAAAACCCCTGGGGCCAGCCCTGGCTGCTTTCCAGGTGCAGGTGAAGAGACCAGTACCTGCTATACACAAACTACAGCATCTCAACAAGAGCTTGTAGTATTATAGATGCTATTAGTTAAGCGCTGAGAGATGCTGAGATGAAAGGCATGATAGAAATGCAAGATATTGTGTTCTGTTAGCAGTTGAAAGGGGTGAGAACAGTAAATGGGCTCCTCAGATGTAGAAAGGTGTCACCAGGGCCATCAAGTCTCCCAGCTCCAAAGCATGTGCTGCCACTCTCAGGCTCAGTCAAGGAGCTTCATTTCCTTACCCAATGTTAACAAACAGAAAACAGTCTTATCTCAGTTGGGACCCCTGGCTTCAGGACTGCCCATGCCAGGGGTCCCTGGCGCCCCAGCGCCTGGCAACTTCCCAGCCTCAGCCAGCTCCACTCCCCTCCTGGAGCAGCAACCCCTTGCTCCAGGGCCTCTGCGCAGGACCTAGCTCCACCCGAGTGTGGCTTTCCTTCCCCAGGGCTCAGCCTATCTCAGTCCAACCCTTCCAGCTGCCCAGTAGCAACCCAGTGTAGCCCCAGGCATAGTTCATTCCTCTTTAATTGGTTGGATTGGGCTCACCTGCTCCTTTCCGGGGGCGATGGGTTCAGTTTATCCACAGGGCCCAACTCCCCTGTGGCAGAAACGTATGGTGAGTGAAATGTTACCACCTCTATACATGGTAGTAGCTGGGACAATGCATCCAGGTCTGGTGTCAACACTGCAGAAAGGATGCTGAGAGATTGTGGAGGAGAGCCACAAGAACGATTCCAGGGCTGGAAAATCTGCCTCACAGTCAGAGACTTCAAAATGTCAATGTAACATAATAAAGAGAAGGGTAAGAGGGACCTGATCGCAGTCTGGCAGTGCCAACACAGGGAAGAGATTTCCCATAGCAGAGGTTCTTTAATCTGCAGGCAAAGGCAGAACAAGACAGACAAATTCAGGATGGAAATAAGGTAGAAGAAATTAATCTTGGTCCAGCTTACAGAAGATGTGGTGGATTCTCCATCATTTGAAATGTCTAAATCAAGACTGGATGTTTCTTAGGAAAATACAATGTAGTTTAATCATAAGCTATTCCACTTAATACAGGAATCATGTGGCATGTTAGATAATTGCAATGGTTCTATGTGACTTAAAATCTCTGAAAAATACTGTAACTAAGAAGTTAATGACAGTGGTTACTTGTTAATGTAGCACCCCTCTCAACCTTTAATGGCAATCCGCTTACAGGTTTTGATGGACAGGTCTGGGTTCTTTTGGATCCTGCCACCCATTCAGCAGGGTGAATCTTTTTTCTTTTTTGCTATGAAATTATTTGGCGGTGCCTCCACCCCCCTCGCTCCTTCCTGGCAGGGTCATCAGGGCAGCTTGGGCAGAATATTCTAACTACAGAGAAATCCCCACTTACTTGCCAGATAGTTGGAGACTTCCAAGAAATAACACAACACATAAAAATATATTCAACACAATATTTATATTAAACAGGCAACAAATACAACATAACAGGGTGAAACACTATTTTTAGAGTCACCAGTGCCCACACTGAAAATACCCCTGACTTGATGTAACAAGTGTAAAATTAGTGTCCTGTTGGTACGTGTACTTTGCTGGGGCCCTTGATGACCTATAAAATTCTCTGCAGTGGTTTAGCAGTGTGGCTGACTGGGTTCAGTACAGCCCAAAGGACTGACAAGTGGGAGGAGATGGTGAATCCCTCCACAGGTGTAACAAGCAGCAGGTTATAAAATCCCCAAACCCTCACTCCCTGGTTTGAGGACACAGTTCAGGGAGCAGGGGGTCCCCAAAACAAATTCCCTAACTAACTAAAAGCTGGTGCACTCACGAACTCCATGAATGATCTTCAGGTTTGAAGATGATGCTGGACTCCTCAGTCACTGCAGAGGGGTTGCTGTCTGCTGGCAGGGATCCTCCTCAAGAAGGAATCAGGTTGCGTTGGTCCCAGGATCTCCCCTCACCACAAAGGGGTGCAGGACTCAAGGTGTAGTTTATACAACTACCCTAACATCCAAACTGTAGCCTCCAAGCCCAGCCTCCAGTCACACACTCAGCAGGCAGCTTCCCTGGACTAGCAGTGCTGACGATGTGGTGACTAGTCTCTCACCTAAGGAGCTGGAGGTGAACCCAGCCTGGCTGGGGAAATTTCCCAGCAAATGCTACCAATTGGGAATCATCCGTGGAGAAGGAAAACCCAGCTGGGGGATCTGCGGTCAGGTCCCTAGAGGCCAGTTCACAGGGGGAACCCTGCTTGCAGGCCTGGGACTCACGACCTCCCCACACAGCCAGTGCTGTCCTTGCCCTGGCTGGCTCCAGAATGACCCAAAAATGGCTTCTCCCCTTTCCTGAACTCTTTGGGAGGGCATCTCACTCCTTAGTGGTTGCTGGGCAGACTCTGAGTTTGCCTTGGCTCCTCCTCCCTGAGCTGCCAGCAGACAGAGCTCCAGGAATCTAGGTAATCTCCTTGGGGGTTACATTAATATTTACTATGACATAAAGGCTGCAATGGTCGAGATCAATTTCTATTGCTGTATCTGAGCTCTAATGGGCCAGATGTGTGTCTGTGTATACTCTAGCGGGGTCATGGTGGTTGTCTATATGAACAGCCATAGACTGTACTTTTGCTGCTCCTACTCAAGATCCTCATGCCTAAGGTCCTACTCAGTGGCAAATCAGACTCGTATTATAAAAAAAAAGAAAAGTGACTATATTGTCTCAATTGCACATTCCAGCTGCTGGGAATATTTTTTAAAGGTAGGAAATGCAGAACTTGCAGCACTGCTGTATTCCCATCTGTGTCACAGGGTGTGAGAATCACAAAATCATAGAAGATTAAGGTTGGAAGAGACCACAGGAGGTCATCTAGTCCAATCCCCTGCTCAAAGCAGGACCAACCCCCAGCTAAATTATCCCAGCCAGGGCTTCGTCAAGCCTGACCTTAAAAACCTCTAAGGAAGGAGATTCCACCACCTCCCTACATAACCCATTCCAGTGCTTCACCACCCTCATAGTGAAATAGTGTTTCCTAATATCCAATCTAGACCTCTCCCACTGCAACTTGAGACCATTGCTCCTTGTTCTGTCATCTGCCACCAGTGAGAACAGAGTAGCTCCATCCTCTTTGGAACCGCACTTCAGGTAGTTGAAGACTGCCGTCCTAAGTGCAGGACTCTCTACTTGTCCTTGTTGAATCTCATCAGATTTCTTTCAGTCTAATCCTCCAATTTGTCTATAGGTCACTCTGGACCCTATCTGTACCCACAAGCCATTGATCACTACCCATTGAGACCGATGATCTAACTAGCTTTCTATCCACCTTATAGTCCATTCATCCAATCCAGACTTCTTTAACTTGCTGGCAAGAATACTGTGGGAGACCATATCTAAAGCTTTGCTAAAGTCAAGGTATATTATCTCCAAAGCTTTCCCCATATCCACAGAGCCAGTTTTCTCATCATAGAAGGCAGTCGGTTGGTCAGGCATGACTTACCCTTGGTGAATCCATGTTGACTCTTCCTGATCACCTTCCTCTCCTCCACGTGCTTCAGAATGGATTCCTTGAGGACCTGCTCCATAATTTTTCTGGGGACTGAGGTGAGGCTGACCCATCTGTAATTCTTTGGATTCTCCTTCTTCCCTTTTTTTAAAGATGGGCACTATATTTGCCTTTTTCCAGTCATCCAGGACCTCTCCCAATCACCATGAGTTTTCAAAGATAATGACCAATTGCTCTGCAATCACATCAGCCAACTCCCTCAGCACCCTCAGATACATTGCATCCAGCCTCATGGATGGACTTATGCATGTTCAGCTTCTCTAAATAGCCCTTAACCTGTTCTTTCACCACTGAGGGCTGCTCACCTCCTCCCCATACTGTACTTCTCAGTGCAGCAGTCTGGGATCTGAACTTGTCTGAGAAGACTGGGGCAAAAAAAAAAGCATTGTGTACTTCAGCTTTTTCCACATAGTCTGTTAAAAGGAACAATGAGGGACAGGAATAGTTATGCACTGTACAGGCCTTAGTATAATCACATAGATCTTAGAGATAGTATTGAGGGCCTCTGGGATTTCCATTTTCTTAATAAGAACAAGATCTGTCCCCTGGTGATTTTTAATATATTTATTATTGATCTGGAAAGGTAGGTGAGCAGTGAAGTAGCAAAACTGTGTCATCTGCTAAAGTTTTTTAGGTTAGTTAGGACCAGAGAGGGCTCTGAGGAAATTCAGGGAGACATAACCATGCTGGGAGAATGGGCAAACCCAACAAATTGTCAATAAATGACGAGTAATGCACACTGGAGGAAAAAAATTAAACTACTTTCACACCTTGCTGGTTCTAACTCAAGTCAAGAGAGGGACGTGGGTGCAGGGTGAAAGTAAGCCAGTAGGACTTTAAATGTCGTTGTGTTCTGGTCCCTTTAAATCACTGCTGGTGCCAGCCAGGCAGTACAAGGATGGGCTGCTGGGGAACGCTGACCCCCCAGCCCATCCTTTTCCGCCCAAGGGCCCACCCCTTCTGGAGGGTGGAGTTGGCACCTGTACCGGTAAGTCTTTGCCATTACTTTCACCCTGCATGAGCGTCACTACAGACATCTCAATGGCGATCACTTCGCAATGTGCAGCTACGGTTAAAGTAAAAACCCAGCGGTCTGGCTGCATAGGAATGGAATGCCTTTTTACAGACCAGTGATACAGCCTCCCCTCGGTACTGTTCACCATACTGGTGAGCCCAACTCAATGGGACAGTGCTCAGCGAAGAGCCTGGAAAACGTCTCCTCTGAAGAGAAATTGAAAAGGCTGGGACTGGTCCCTCAGAAAGGAGATGAACAAGAGGGACATGCTAGAAGCCTATAAAGTAAGGACTGGGCCAGAAAGGGTAGCTCAGTTGCTTCTGTTCTCCCTGCCTCCTGTCACAAGAACAAGGGACTGTCAATGAATTTAACAATGCCAAATTCAAACCCATCCAAGGAAACATCTTTTCACACAACAGGTGATTAGACAGGATGTCACTGAGGCCAAGAGCTCAGCAAGACTCTAAAGGGACTGGAAATACGGAAGGATAATAAGGATCCTCAAAGTTACCATAATGCTAATAACACTATGGAAGGGCTGTTTAACCTCCCACCTCAGAGCTCACACTTATCCCTGACTCTTGGGAGTCAGGGTGAGACCTCTGGGCAGGGCAGATCATCCCACATCTGCTCCTGCCTGGGTCGTGTCTCTTCCCCTGCCGCAGCTGGTGCTGACTGGGGGCAGAGACAGAATGCTGCACTACAAGGACCCCAGGCCTGGTCAATTTGCAAGTCCTGTGAAACTAGTGGGTCAGCAGTCCAAACCCTAAAGGAGCGACCAACATGGAGAGCTTGCAGGAGGGAAGGGGTAACTTTCCGTATCCTTTCCTATGGGTCCATCTCTGCTGCCTGCAGGCTGGGCCCTTTGACCTCCTGCTACATGGGCCTGCAGACACCAGCACCATCCGATAGATGGGATATGGAGGCGGTGAAGCTCCCAAAGTGTGAGGCTCGCTAGGGAAATGCCTTCAGTATTTAATTAGGGTAATAGAAGGCTGGCCTTTCTGCAGGAAGCAAATGCTTGAAAGGGATGAGACTGGAGTCCTGCTTGCAGGGGAGGCAAGAGACCTGGCATTTGAGAATGGGAGTCCTGGTATTCTGTTACAGAGCCTGACAGGAATGAAAAGCTGACAATCCGCATTAATTGCATTGGGAATGAAATGTCTGTTACCCCTACACACAGAAATGCTACTTGCCTCCTAACCAGAGCCAGGGAGCTGGGCCTGAGTATCTCTTTCCTTTTAATCACTTGCTACCTTGCTTCATTAGGTGACTTTAATGATGTGGAGGATGGCGTGGACTGCACCCTCAGCAAGTTTGCAGATGACACTAAACTGGGAGGAATGGTAGATGCGCTGGAGGGTAGGGAGGATAGGATACAGAGGGACTTAGACAGATTAGAGGATTGGGCCAAAAGAAATCAGATGAGGTTCAACAAGGATGAGTGCAGAGTCCTTGTGACGTTATGAGTATAATATAATATTTCATTGAAAGGTGACAGGGCCAGAAAGAGTTAATTAACTCACCTCACCGACTGACCTGACCCATGGGTGAACCTTAAGGACTGGTTAGCAAGATATGTAAATGAATAGAGCTTGAAATGCAAGTCTGCATTGTTAGAGGTAAGAAGGGAAGTGTGTTTGCCTAGATCTTGTGATATACAGCAACAAGTCTGTCTATTGCTATAGTTTTAATTCAAAGATCAAAAAAGGAATATTAGCATTTAAGATATACTTGAGTGAAATAGGATATTGTCTATGTGTCTCTTTGAAAGGTTTGGTAACGTAATCTACTGTTAATGGATAATTACTCTGTGCTATTGCCGGATGTTTTGTGAGAAGGAAGTTAAGCCTATTTGTTTCTCAGCAGAAAGGCTGCTAGAAATGTATGAGATCCCGGACAGCGATCCTTTCTCTCCTTCTCGTCTCAGATCTGTTTTGGGTTTCAAAGGAGGAACCTTAAGCACAAGGATTGAGATACCCAGCATTAACTCTGAGAGTCACCCTGAATCTGGAAAATTGGACTATAACCTATGACTTATTTCTAAAAGGCTTTTGCTACTACAAGCTCACCTCGTACTATGTAAAGACTCAAGACATTCTGCAATCTCACATCCGTAGTATGTGTATCCAATCGTTAACCAACACTCTCTCTCTTTGCTTTTCTAATAAATTTTAAGCGTTAAGTTAATAAGATTGGCTGTAGCGGTATTGTGGGTAAGATTCTAAGTTATAATTGGACCTAGGTAGTGGCTGATCCTTAGGGATTGGAGAAAGACCTTGTTCTTTATATGATGAAGTAAGATTTTCAGGAAATCATCATCATATGTTTGAACAGGGTGTGTCTGGACGGAAGGCCTGAGGCTGGGCACTTTAAGCGCGAACTTTGCGTGGTTTTAAACTTCTAAGGTAACTCAGTGAGGTACTAATAGGAAGCCTGTTTTGTTGCTGGTTGGTAAATCTTAAGTGTTGGAATAACCACCAAGCGTTTGGGGTTGTTGCCCCCGTTTTGTTTTTGCAGTTCACCCTGATTTAGTGACTCTCAGTTGGCTCCCATGGGCAGCATGGTCACAGTCTGCACTTAGGACGGAAGAATCCCATTCACTGTTACAGACTGGGGACTGAATGGCTAGGCAGCAGTTCTGCAGAGAAGGACCTAGGGATTACAGTGGATGAGAAGCTGGATATGAGTCAACAGTGTGTCTTGTTGCCAAGAAGGCTAACAATGTTTTGGGCTGTATAGGTTGGGGCATTGTCAGCAGATCAAGGGATGTGATCGTTCACCTCTATTCAACATTGGTGAGGCCTCATCTGGAGTACTGTGTCCAGTTTTGGGCCCCGCACTACAAGGATGTGGAAAAATTGGAAAGAGTCCAGGAGAGGTCAACAAAAATGATTACAGGGCTGGAGCACTTGGCTTTTGAGGAGAGGCTGAGGGAACTGGGATTGTTTAGTCTACAGAAGAGAAGAGTGAGGGGGGATTTGATAGCTGCTATCAACTACCTGAAAGGGGGTTCCAAAGAGGATGGATCTAGACTGTTCTCAGTGGTATCAAATGACAGAACAAGGTGTAATGGTCTCAAATTGTAGTGGGGGATATTGAGAAAAACTTTTTCACGAGGAGGGTGGTGAAGCACTGGAATGGGTTCCCAAGGGTGGGGAATAGGGGGGAGATTTTTAAGGCTCAGCTTGACAAAGCCCTGGCTGGGATCATTTAGTTGGGGATTGGTCCTGCTCTGAACAGGGAGATGGACTAGATGACCTCCTGAGGTCTCTTCCAACCCTGATATTCTATGATTTGGGGCCCAAGGAAGGTGCTGTGCATGGCAGTAGCAGGCACACTGGCTGCAATGTTTATAATCTTCTCTTGTACTGGCCACTTCCAAGGAACTAATTGGCATCTTCTAGCAAGCCCTGGTAGTGATCCCTGAGGTAAGATGGTAATTATCATTGCACTGAAGTCCTTGCTTGCAGAGGTTTGCTTTTTTAAGAATTGAGGTTAGCAGGAGTTCTGAGAGACAAACCTGAGTGGAGTTTTGCATTGGAAAAGACCTAGAGCTTTTTTGGAACCTGATAACTCAGAAATGATCTGTTCTAGACACTGCCTGCATGTTTCATTCACGTGCTAATTGGAGCCTTTGGAGTAGTGTTCTCAGAGTTGGGTGGTTAATTTAGAATGTTTTACCTCTCAGTCAAGTCACCGGTGGAGCTCATAAATGTCAGTGCTGTGATGTAAGTTCAAATCCCCACACACTTGGTTCTTTTTATGATGCTCCCAGGCCTGGTCACAGGACAGCCAGCCTTCAAACCGGAAACCAGTCCCTGGGACAGGGAACATGCTGCAGTGATCTCTGAAAATCACATGGCTTATCCACAGCTCATATTCCTCTGAAATGGAGGCCTCTCCTCTGCTCCGGGCACTACCACGTATGTATTCACAGTGCCCTTCCAGGAAGGTCAAGGCGGTGAAATCCGCCCCCCCCATGTTCCCTCTTAGAATCTTACTCCTTGATTCAGCAGCAGCAGCAGCCAGAGAGTCTGTGAATACTCACCCATTCACACCCCCCAGTCCTTATCACAGACATGGGCAGGACGAGGCATTTCAGAGCTACAGCTCCCATCCCAGCAGGAGCCCTGAGGCTAGCCTGGTTGCAGGACATCCTGCTGGTAAGGGTGCCAGTGAGTGGGAAGAAGTGCACTGCCCCTTTAGGGGACAGGCTGGGGAGAAGCAAGCATCACCCTGCCCCAGGGCTATTTAAACAAGAGCAGGAAGGTCAGCTCAAGGGGCAGGTAAGGCAGGAAGTGGTCCCCCCTAGAAGGCCAGAAATGCCTAGGACACCAGACAGGAAGCCATCCCAGGGCAAGGAGTTTTGATCTTCCTCTCTCAGACTCCACGAGGTTAGCCTGACCAGGCTCAAAGATCTTGTCTTGTGGACCTTGGGGTATGTCTACACTGCAGTTAGACACACGCGGCTGGCCCATGCCAGGTGATTTGTGGGGCTCAAGCTAAGGGGCTCTTTAACTGTGATGTAGATGTTGGGGCTCGGGCTGGAGTCTGGGCTGTAGGACCCCACAAGTTGGGAGGTTCCCAGGCCTCGGGCTGCAGCCCAAGCCAGCGTGTCTGCACCACTATTAAACATCCCCTAATGGAAGCCCCGTGAACCTGAGCCAGCTGACATGGGCTAGCCAGGGGTGTCTGGACCAGTGCACTGAGGATGGATCTTATGATTAGGGTTGGCAAATCCTACTTTTTATTTTTTTTATATAACGTGGATGGATAGTTCTGATGTCTATTTGTAAGCCTCTCTCTATTATTATCTATTTACATTTTCACAGTTATGGGGTCAACATCATATCTCAAAATATACAAAGAAATATCTTCAGAGCAAACTCTAAATTTTCAAGCAGCATTTTTCTTACTTTGCCTGTCTGTAAATTTGTATTAGTGATGGAAATATTTTTTCATCAGTTTGTGTGCATGGTGAAATCGATGTTTACTGACATTAACTGATAAAAATCGAACTGTGCCAAGTTTAGTTATGGCTGCTTTGTTGTAGTTGCTCCCCCTATGAAACCTTATTAAAACAGCCTTTCTTATTTTGATTGTGTATTTTGGCTTCCCCTAGCCCTGATCCTTTATCATGAACATTTTGATACCCCAAACTGGGGACAATATGGTGGGGGCTCAGTCAAAGTGCCACATTTGCCCACAGAGAGGTGCATAGAGACAGCACACACCTTTACGCCCAGTTTCATCCGTCCAGGGCTGGGCTGACCCCCCAGCCTTCTATGCACAGTAATGGCTTTATCACTGCTACACCTGGTCAAAGAATGGGGAAAAAAGCCACAGATTTTAGAACTGTGGAAGTTATTCCTATGGCACAGGGTTTGCAATGAGTCATTTTATTTTTAACAAAAAAATATAATTGAAATTTTGGTTCAAAACATTATTGGAACTAAAACATTTGGTCTGTCAATGAGCGAGCAGCCTCCTTGGGTGTTTCATGTGTTCAGTAGGTTCCAAGAGCTTTCAGGGTTTTTTGTGCCCCAGGTTACATGCAGGGACAAAGGTGCTAGAGAAAGGATACTTTGTGTGATACCAAGCAAAAGAGCATCTCCTTTCCCCTGGCATGAGCCAGTATGCATGGTAACGTGACACCTGTTCAGAATAATGCCATCATCAGATGTAACTCTCACACTAGTGTAAGAATAATTTGGCATCTCCTCAGAACAAGGAGTCCCATAAATGCATGGCAAGCCTGACCAGACTGTTTCCAAATCCACTTGTGAAGTGGGCTTCTGTCCAAGCCTTTCAGAGAACACACACACACACATTTCATTTCTGCTTCTTGTTATTTCAATCATGGTGCTGAAGGACCAAACAAGAGTGGTTCCCATTGTGCTACATGGTGTACACATAACGAGTATAGACAGCTGTGACCCAAAGAGCACCCAATGCTGAGGCAAGGAACTCCCTGGTACCTAGCAGTGAGACTTGGCTTGCCTGAGCAGCTCAGTGGACCATGGTTTTCACAGCTGGTATCTAAAAGGTGCCATAAGTACACTGGTAACACAGTGGTCATTAATGTTATTGTGTGGTGTATCCACAGATGAAATAGGAAAAACTACAAATATGTGCTTGTGGCAAATTGCCAGTACTGTTCTGCTGGGTCTCGCGCTTTCTCTTCTTTGGGGTAGGTTCAGGGCGCTATTGCTTGCCTCTGAACCAGTTCTTAATCACTCCCCTAGTGTCCTTGGAGGAGGGGAGTGGAGAG